>NC_026001.2:18771111-18879727 GCF_000442705.2 Elaeis guineensis
TCTTCTCTACTATTCTTTAATAAAATCCTCAAAATTATTAGGTCCTTAAAATGATTAAGTTATAATGATAACTAAGTCATAGCCTCCCATTAAGTGAATGATAATGAGTCCATTAGTTCAATGATCATTGGAGGCCCAAAGGCCTGGTGCTCATTGGCTAATGAAATTATTATTCATAATATAATAATTTGATTGAGTCTTTCTGATGGTGGTTAGGTTGGCCGGCCAAAGTCAGGCCTGATCATTTATTGGTCCGATTCACTAAATTAAGTCATGTTAATGGTTGGACCTAACCAGATCTTTTCAATGGAGGCCAAAGCCTACTGATTAGGTTCTGGGGCAAAATCAATTACTAGAAGTTGTTTAGAGAAACAACTGGTTAAGAACCTACCCATAGATGCACATGGGTTGACCAACCAAAGTTGGGCTCGTGTGTAGTCTGTGTGGATTCTAGTACCCATTAAGGAATTAAAGTAATTCCTCGAATTGGAGGATGAGGCTACCAGTTCGTAAAAATATTGGGAAAAATTTTAGACTAAAGTCCAAGTCTTTAGTATTAATTTATGTACTAATAGAGGTCTCGTTTTCCTTTATGCAGCTATGGCCACTACCCTGTCGCTCCGGTCATTATTAGATAATGACAAGCTCATGGGACCCAATTTCGATAGCTGGTATCGAAAATTAAAAATCGTCCTTGAGCATGAGCGGATCCTTTATGTAGTAACGGATCCAGCACCTGAGGAGCCAGCTCCGAACGCTAGTAAGGCGATCCGAGACACTTACTTGAAGTGGCTCAATGACCGCACCACTGTTCGATGTATTATGCTGGCAGCAATGAATGACGAGTTCAGCCGAAGGTTTGAGAACGCCCAGCCACAGGAGATGCTTCAAATGTTGAACGACTCCTTTGGCACGCCTGACGATGTTGAAAGGCACAAAACTAGTTGTGCCATTTTTATTGCTCGGATGAGGGATGGGCCTCAGTCACTGATCATGTACTGTACATGATCGAGATGATTGAGCGCCTAAGCAAATTGGACTTTCCTCTGCACGAGCAGCTCGGTAAGGATGCGATCCTTAATTCCTTGCCCAAGTCCTTCCTCCCATTCCTTACTCATTTTCGAATGACAAAGCCTGCAGTAAACTACCACAGATTATTGGGGTTGCTGCAGAACTTTGAGAAGGATCACCAACTCCATAAGGAGTCAGTGAATGTAGTGGGAGGGTCTTCTTCTGTCGTCAACCCTTTGGGAAGGGGAAGAAGAACAAGAAGAAGAAAAATAAGAAGGTGCAATCTCATGCTGGGACAGTAGCACAGGATCAGACCAAGAAGCGCAAGCACGACCAGAGCCAGGCGGAGTGCTTCTTTTGCAAGAAGCAGGGGCATTGGAAGAGGAACTGTCCTTAATACATTGCCTCCCTGGACCCGAACAGGCCAAAGAAGAAGCAAGGTAATTATATGATAACTCTTTGCAACTTTTCGATTTGTAATACTACTGCCTGGGTATTGGATACCGGAAGTCCTTATCATATTTGTAATTCGATGCAGGGTCTACAGGTCAGTAGGAGATTTGATGAAGGCGAGAGGTTCCTGAACGTTGGAGATGGAAGCAAAGTTCCAGTTCTAGCTTTAGGAATCATGAGTCTTGTAATCAGTTCTCGTAATGTAATTCTGAGTGAATGTCACTATTGTCCAAGTTTTTTATTAAATATTATTTTTATAGGCCTTTTGGCCATGTACGGTTATGATTTTTTAATAAAAAAAATATTTGCAATATTATTTTGAATGGTGTTACAATATTTGTTGGACAATTAAATAATAAAATTTATTTACTATCACAGCCTGTTAATGTGGTTCAAAACTTCGGTAAACGCTCTAGAATAGATAAAGTGTCAGAAGTCTACCTTTGGCACTGTAGGCTAGGTCATATCAATAAGAACAGGATAAACAGATTGGCTCAAGAAGAAATTCTTGAAGTTAGTGATTGTGAATCACTTCCAACCTGTGAGTCCTGTCTTCTTGGGAAGATGACCAAGTCACTTTTTACTGGAAAAGGTGAGCGAGCCAGTGAACTCTTAGGTCTAGTACATTCTGATGTATGTGGACCCATGAGCTCAAGTGCAAGAGGTGGATTTTTCTACTTCATAACCTTCACAGATGACCTATCTAGGTATGGGTATGTCTATTTAATGAAGCATAAGTCGGAATCATTTGAAATGTTCAAACTATTCCGAAATGAGGTAGAAAAATAAACTGGAAAGTGTATTAAAACTCTTCGATCTGATCGAGGAGGTGAATACCTTTTCAATGAGTTTCTGACGTATCTAGGGGAGAATGGGATTCTCTCTCAATGGACTCCTCCTGGAACACCACAGCATAATGGTGTGTCTGAAAGGAGGAATCGGACCCTGTTAGACATGGTTCGATCCATGATGGGGTTTGCTGGTCTGCCGATCTTCCTCTGGGGATATACGCTCGAATCGGCTTGTTACCTTCTAAATAGAGTTTCGAGTAAGTCTGTAGCCAAAACGCCATATGAGATATGGATAGGACGTAAGCCAGTACTCTCGCACCTTAGGGTTTGGGGGTGTCCGACTTATGTTAAATGTTTAATTACAGACAAGCTTGGACCTAGGTCTGACAAGTGTAATTTTATAGGATACCCAAAAGAGACCAAAGGGTATTATTTCTACCTTGCTGATGAGCAAAAGGTGTTTGTCAGCCTTAAGGCAATTTTTTTAGAAAAGAAGTTCCTTAGTGAAAAAACTGTTGCCTCTAAGGTCGAACTTGACGAAGTTCGACAGGTGGAAAAATCGACACATGTTACTGAACCTGAACCGGATTTGATTAGATCAGATCCGGAGCCCATTGATTATGCACCCTTAAGGCGGTCTGGTAGAGTACCACATCAACCGGACAGATACTATGGTTTCTTGGTCCGGGATGGTGATCCTGTCGAACTTGATGAAAACGATGAGGATCCGATCACCTACATGGATGCAATGCAGAGACCTGACTCTGAGAAATGGCTAGAGACCATGAAATCCGAAATGGAGTCCATGAAGGTCAACGATGTGTGGACATTGGTTGACCCACCCAAAGGAGTAAAACCCATAGGGTGTAAGTGGGTCTTCAAAAGGAAGAGGGGCGCAGACGGAAAGGTGGAGACCTATAAAGCCCGTCTGGTTGTCAAGGGATATCGTCAACGTTATGGTATAGACTATGACGAGATATTTTCTCCTGTGGCAATGCTCAAATCCATTCGGATTATGCTTGCGATAGCTGCCCATCTGGACTATGAAATCTGGCAAATGGATGTGAAGACAGCTTTTCTAAACGGAGAGCTGTACGAAGAGGTGTATATGATACAACCTGAAGGGTTTACATCCACAGATGAGTCTAAGGTGTGCAAGCTACAGAGGTCCATTTATGGACTTAAGCAGGCATCTCGAAGTTGGAACATACATTTTGATAGGACGATCAAAACGTATGGCTTCGTTAAGAACGGAGAAGAGCCCTGTATTTATAAGTGGGCTAATGGTCCAATAGTAGTATTTCTTGTATTGTATGTGGATGACATTCTCTTAATCGGGAATGATGTCCCTGCATTACAGGGAATAAAGATTTGGCTATCGTCACAGTTCTCCATGAAGGATCTGAGAGAAGCTTCCTACATCCTAGGGATGAGGATCTATAGGGATAGATCCAAAAAGTTGCTTGACTTATCCCAGTCCACGTACATTAATACTATGCTGAAAAGGTTCAGCATGAAAAATTTCAAGAAAGGCTATCTACCGATAGGCCATGGAATTTCTCTCTCGAAGAGGGATTGTCCGACAACACCTCAAGAGAGAGAGCGTATGGGTAGGATTCATATGCTTCGACAGTGGGATCTATCATGTACGCCATGACATGTACACGATCAGATGTGGCATACTCACTAGGGGTAGTGAGTAGATACCAATCTGATCCAAGAGAGAATCACTGGAAGGTTGTTAAAACCATCCTGAAGTATTTAAGAAATACTAAGGACCAGTGGCTTATATATGGTGAATCGGACTTGAGACTTATAGGGTTTACAGACTCTAGTTTTCAGTCTGATCGCGATGATAGCAAGAGTGTGTCAGGATTTATTTTTACCCTTAATGGTGGGGCTGTCTGCTGGAAGAGTTCCAAGCAGCACACTGTGGCTGATTCAGTATGCGAGACGGAGTATATTGCTGCATCAGATGCTGCCAAAGAAGCGGTGTGGCTGAGGAAATTCATCACCGAGCTCGGAGTAGCACCCTCCCTTGTTGGTCCAGTTCTGCTCTACTGCGACGCTCTGGAGCCATTGCTCAGGCGAAGAAACCAAAGGCACACCAGCGGACGAAGCATATTCTGCGCCGCTACCATCTCATCCGGAAGATCGTGGATCGAGATGACGTCGACCTTCAGAAGATCGACGGGAAGGAGAACCTGGCCGACCCATTCACTAAAGCCATTGCGGTGAAGGAGTTCAACAACTACAAGTCGAAGATGGGTATTAGATACTGCACCGATAGGCTTTAGGCCAAGTGGGAGATTGTTGGGAATAGTATCCCAAAGCCAATCGTCAGCCTGTTGATGGTTGTGCTCCTTTTGTATTAGTACATGAATTATAAATAAATAAAAGTTATTTTGGTATTTTTTTCATCATAAATGTTTCATCTTCTAATGAACTCCTGTGTTGTGGTGAAGTCCTTAGGACTATTTAGACTCGACAAAGGAGGATTTGTCGCTTAGTCCTTAAACATGTTCGCGACCAAATGATACGTTGTTACCAAAGATGACACGTTTATCGAGCATAGGTCGTTGTATGCCATATGGTTGGTTATCCTCATAACCAAAGAGTGTGGAGACACTGGTATGGCATCCAGGTGAGATGTAATGGTATATCTGCACTGAACGTGACCAACTCCGGAGCTATTTCTGCTGTCAAGATTTGCTTCGATGGGATATGGGTATAAATGTCCCTCCGACCTGAGACCGCCACGGTGACTTGCAAGCAACTCACTGTACTTAGGCACTGGACTACCTGAATTTCTAATTCAGTGACGGAAGGCTGCTGGGTGTAGTCAAGTACTTGACTTGTTGGTGCGTGTGTCAAGATGGGATTGACCACTCCAGTTTAGGAGCTGTGTACAGTCGTGTTTCAATTTAGCAAAACCTTGGCCAGGGTAGTCCTAGTGAGGAGTCACAGGACTAATTGAGTTGAGCACGATTCGGATGATATCATCAGGGTTGACAGTTTAACCCTGAGTCATCCTAAACACAGGGGTCAAAAGGAATGAATTATACGGTAACCATATTCACGTAGGTTCTGAATGTTGCGATTGCGATTATTCGATCTATCCGATCATCGGGTACCATTGCTAGATGGTCACTTCGATTAGTACAGGAATTGGTTACTGTGCTACCGGCTTGGTTCGAACCTGCGGGGTCACACACATTAGAGGTTCCTTTCTGATCTGATGGCTGATTATGAGTCTTATCTGTCTGAGACTCTATGATTGAGAATTAGGATTTTTTGATCATGAGTTCCACACATTTTGGGTACCGGGGTCAAAATTTTGAATTTCAAATTTTGAATTTGAAATTTGAATTCTTTGATCAGGGTTTCATATCGATGGTCTCTGATGCCTGATTGCCCATCGAATTTGGACTCAATATTTATGAGAGATTTAATTAGTGATTTGATCATTAATTAACTCAATTTGATTGAGTAATTATTTTTGGATCAAGTCCAATTGAATTGGATTCAGTTTGGATTGACCCGATTAGGTTAAATGTTGACCTAATCGCTAAGGTGGTTTAGTCCCTGATTTGATCAGGAGTTAGGTTTAGTTAATTTCTGATTTGATTAGAATTTTATTGAGCCTAATTAAGCCTAATTATGTTGAGTTTAATCTGGTCTAATTGTGCTTAACCTATTTTAAACTAGGTTGGCTCAATTTGAATCAAACCACCTTGTTTTAAATTCCCTGCGACACCCAACTTCCTTGCACCCATTTGAATTCACGAGAAGAAATTTCTCGTGAATTTTTCTCACACAAAACCCTTCCCCACGCCCTCATTTGTGCGCCATATGGATGGATAAAATAATTAGTTAGCCATTCAAATTCAAAGCATGTTTGAATTTGAATGGATAACTTATCACTTGCCCCTTCATCCTTATCCATTTTGTGCACCACATTACTTACACGAGAAAAGGTTTCTTGTGAAATATTTTCCACGCACAAAGAGCCACGCCCCTTCTCTTCTCACGCCCAAAAGGATATGGATAAGTTGGTTTTCGTTTGAATTCAAATTTGATTTGAATTCAAATGTGTAACCACTTGTCTTTATCCTCTTACGTGGATAAGACACGTTCGACGTTGTTTTAAAAATGGCAGAAAGGTGGGGCTTGTGCAGAAAAATTAAGAGAAATATAGTGGGGCGTGAGGAAGGCTTGTGTGCAAGGTGAAGGTCCAAAACCTTCCGAAAGAAAAAGAAAGAAAAGAGAGAAAATTGGGCGCAGGGTTTTTGGTGTGTACCCTAGGGTTTCTACCTAGAGTTCGGGAAGTGAGATTGGTATGCCACGAGTGTCGTGAGTCCACCAAATTTCAGGAAGAGATCCATCAGTCTCTCAAGCAACTGTGCAGATGATCCAGAGCATCCGAGAAGTCAGCACACATCGATCGAAGGAGTTCGATCTACATCTGCCATCAAAAGGGTGAAATCATGAACTAGCATTCGTGAGGAGCTGATCAGAAGGGAGCTTCGTGTGGACGATCCACAGAGGTCAGACATTTGTGTGGCTGCGATGTGACGATCAGAGCCCCCCGACGATGATCAGATTGCGGTGATCGACTACCCGCAAAAGGTGATGTGTTCTGAACACAGTACTGTAAAAAGTTTACTGATTCAAATTTGAATTTCAAATTTAAATGCATGCTGTTGTATCATATTTAGATCCTAGTGTAGGGTTAATTAGTATTAATTAATGAGATTAATTAATAATTCACTGTAAAATAGTAATTTTAAAAAGTTTTAAAATTATCATTTTGCCCCTACACTAAATTTTCGCTACAGCTCCATCATCGGTTCGAGATTAACCTAGCATTGGATTGACCTTGTCCTTCATTTTGTCTTTTTCCTATTTTTCTTTTTTAAAATTTATTTTTGCTTTTTTGAAAATTTCTCCAAGATGAGTGTCACTCTTAACTCGGCCTTGAGTTGGTCTACTGACCAAGAGTCGTCTCAGAGCCGAGAGTCTTCTTTCTCAGGGAATGACTCTGAGGAGCTTGAGATCGGGGACGAGGAAGTTCTCGACCCATGTGCTTTCAATCTTTCCTCGAGCTTGAGGACTTGGAACCGATCCGAGCTCAGTTCCAAATTTCGATTGAGTATCGGTTGGAAGGTCCAGGCTCGAGCGATAGGATCTGTGATCCACCGCAAGGTTGGCTCAATCTCTACAAGGAGGCTCTTCGAGTCGACCAGAGGCTACCTCTTCATCCCTTCTTTGTTCATCTTTTCCATTCTCTTGAGATTGCCTCGAGTTTGGTGGTGCTGATCTCGCACGATTCATTGTGGGCTTTACAGCCCACTATCTCTTGGTTGGTGTCTGACATACTATTTTGCTCTTTTGGATCTTTTTCACTATTAAAAGGCATCCAATAGAGTGGGACTGGTGATACCTATCACCTCAGAGAAGGCATAGTTTGATCCAAGGTACTCATTCCTTGGTCTATGGCTGAAAAGAGAGATTTTTCTTTATTTCTGATCTTGAGGATTAAGACTTTTTCCTATGGGGCCGATCTTGGAAGTCGACAATCTGAGCTCCTACACTAGGTGATGTCGAGCACCGAGACAAGAAGACTTTGCTCGGACAATAAGTTCTTCATCTAAAGGAGCTGCTGTTTGAGCTAACATTATACAATGTTAATCTTATCCAGGCCGGCCTGGAGGTGAATGCCCTTGCCCTTGATTATATCCAATCTTTCTTTTTTGATTTCCATTGTTTTTATTTGTACTAACATGCATACCTCGATTTTTTATAAGGATGAGAATCGAAGACTTGGAAGGATTGTGTCAGATGATGCACAAAAAGAAGAGAGCCTCGACGGCATCGAGAAATCATCCAAATGCCCCTGCACTGAAATATCCTATGCTCGGGCCATCCCAAGCCCAGCTAGGGCCTCATCCTGAAGATTTGCGATGACCCCTTCTACTGACTCCGACGTTATAATGGTCAGCTTGATGAACACTCTCCCTCCTGGGGTGGCGCTCCCACCCCAATCTAGTAGTTCTTCGAGCCCCTGAGGCAAGGGGGCCCCCTAGTCAGTTCTCAACACATCTACTTTAGCACCGGCCTCAGCCCCTATTGAGGTCGAGTAGGCGCTATGCATCGATACAATTCGGTCCTCATCAGACTCCATGTTGGAGAGCTAGTGAGTTGCTCGAGATTTTGTCCAAGGAATCTTTCTCCCAGCTAACGCAAAGAAGCTGAAGGAGTTGGGCTCCAACTTCCACCGATCTGATGCATATGACTTCTTCATCCGGATTAGTGCCCATGACCTTTACATTGAATATTTTATTTTGATTATATAGATCAGATTGGTCAATTCTCACTTTATTTTTGCTTTTCTTTCAACTCACCCATTCCTAACACGGTGAAGGTGGCGAGGTCGAAGATAGCCGAGGTCCAAAAGAAGGCAGATGTGGCCGAGGAGATGGTCGAGAAGGAGGCTTAGGCCGTCTTGACCAAAGTAAAGGTAGATGCCGGGCGCTTGAGAGAGGTGCTAAAATAGTTTGTGGAAAAGCTCATGACTACTGAGGTGAAGGATGCTAAAGTGGAGGCTGAGGCAGCTTGAATCGGAAGGCTGTGGAGGATTTTTAAGCTTCAAAGGAGTTCACAGACGAGAAGGCTGAGTTCACCATGGAGTCCTTCAATGTCAGCATCGAGAGTGCTGATCTAAGGTTGCGGGTCATTATCCTGACCTAGATCTTTCCTTTTTGTTCGATGATGATGATGACATCTGGTGGAACCTCCTTGCCAACCTAACCCCTGAAATGTGCACTATCTTTGGGGTCCCCTTGCTAGAGACTAATGCTGCCGAGTAGGCAATAGGTCAGGCCAATGAAGGCACCATCTCGACTCAAGAAGCTGCTCCTCTAGTCGAAGTATAGACCTTTCCTTTTCTTATTTTTGTAATCTCGATTAGGCTTCCTGAATCTATTTTGTAGTTGGCTTGTCTAACCTATTTTGTAGTCGGCTTATCCAACCTATTTTGTAAAAGGCTTTAGTTATCTGAATGAAGGATCTTTCTTCACAAAATAACATTTCACCTTAAAGTCCTTTCTCTTATTCTTTAATTCAACTGAGCTGATCTCATATTTTAGATATATTAGGCCCTTTGAAGGATACTGAGCTGATTTGTTGGTTGGTGATTCCATCCTCCATCATTGTATTAAGGTTTCACATTCCTTCAAAGTCTTATGCCTCAGCTTTTCCATTTTAGAGCTTGGCTTGCAATTGTTCAGAACTTGCTTGTGGGGTCAGTAGCTCTTCGGACGACCATGTATTCGAGGTTGGCCTTATTTTGATACAAAATGGGGACTTCCGATCGATCTTTATCAAAAAAAAAATTTTATCAAAGATTTTAGCTTTGTTGGTGTTGATACTAGGGGCCACATGCTCGGAGACCCTTTGATGAAGTTACCCCACCTCTTGGTTGGCTGAGATTTTAGGCTTGACGTGTTTTGACTGGATGAGCTGTCCTTCTGAGGATCCTCTTATGGGGTTATCCCTCACTTCTTGATCAATCGAGATTTTTGAGGTTAACTTGCTCCAACGAATCAAGCCATTCTCCTGAGGGTGTTTTTTAGGGATTATTTCTCGTTTCTCGACCAATCGAAATTTTGGGCTTGATGTATTTAGGATCCTCTTATGGGGTTATCCCTCACTTTTTGATCGACTGAGATTTTTAGGTTAGAGCTGAGTTGTCCTCTCGAGGATCCTCTTATGGGGTTATCCCTCGCTTCTCAATCGATCAAGATCTTGGGTGTAGGAGTTGGTGTGGTGCTCTCAAGCTTTGGAAGGCGAAAGAAGAAGTTAGGGTGTTAGCTCTAGGAGGTTAGGATCGATTTGGATCCCAGGACTAGGACAGGAGCGGTCCTAGAGTGGAGGTGGTGCATAGCTCTCCACGGGCTCGAGATTTAGACAATGAGAACTTCGAGGGGCTTGGTTGAGGCTCCGGATACCTGAGAACACAAAGTGGAGCAAGAAATCAGAGTTAGGATTGAAGCTGTGGAAAAACAAGCAGATTCAAGATGTTAGTCAGTTCAAACTAAAATTGGATTAATTAAGTTGTAGGTGAGTCGACTCAATCCTAGTTTGGATCGACTATATCTCAGGTAAACAGAATGGGGTATCTCAAAAAACTGTAGCATGGTACGCAGGTGAATCAACTCAATGCTAGTTTGAGTCAACTCAGTCGTAGATAAGCTGACTTAGTTTAAGATTGAGCTGACTTTATGTCGTGGGCAGAGCTGCATAGATTTTCTGTTTGGATCTAGGGTCAGATTTGATCCTAAAATTTTTAAGATTTATTTTGATAGGTCTTAAGGGGGCTAACTAAGGATTTGATTGAGATTAAGTTTAATGGATGAGAGAATGTGAGATATGAGTGTACATGAGCTCGATGAATATTTTCATGTATGGGTTAGCCAGGAAAGTTTTTATGCCAAAGTTTATTAGGGTTCATATGAAAACCCTAGAGTATATAAACCCATTATTATAATAGTTAATGGAAGAGGAATATAATATGACATTTCTCCCACAATCTCTCTCTTCTCTCTAAGGTAGTTGTTCCTTCCAGAAGAATCTAGGAGATGGGGGGGCCTCCCTCAAGCCCTAGGGATTAGGGTTTGGAAGAGGGAGGCGCCCTATCCAAGGTGGGCACTCTAGATCATCCAAGGTGGTGTTTGCCCTCTTTCTCCATGCCTAGGGTTAGGTGTGGAGGTCTCTTGTTGCTAGATGCCATGGAGATCAGATCTCCATGTATGGAGTGGTGCTATGGTACCAGGTTTGGCATTTCCAAATCGATTTTCTGCATCCAGTCTCTTCCATAAGAAGATAATAGCTAATCTCTGGATTCCCACACCAGTGTTTTAATCCTAACAATTGGTATTAGAGTCTGGTTGGGCATGGATGAGAAGAAAGAGGTGATGAAGTGCAGGGTTCAGCACAAGGTTTATTAGATCTCCAGGTTGATTCTTCAAGGATCTTTTCTTTTTGCTGGGTCCAGGGTTCCAGAACCTGATGGAGTAAAGAAGAAAAGCCTCATGGGTTTGGGGAGGAAGAAGAAGGAGATTTGTCAAGGAAAATAGATCAGCATATCCGGTTCCAAGGTATAAACCTCTCTAAACTGATTTATATTTTGTTGTGATTGTGGTTTGGGCAACCTTGAGTAGCAAGATGGAGGTGGAGTTTGAGAGGATTGATGAGAAGGGGTTACTTCTCAGTGTGGAAGGGTGAGGCAGAGGATTTGTTGGTCCAACTCAGGTTGGAGGCGGTCTTGATGATAAAGGTCAGAGGATGACGAATTACAGTGGAGTTCTAAGAAAAGAGGTGCATAGGAGAAAGGGAAGGGGATTATTCTCTAGATGCTATTGTTGATCCAGAGATAGAAGACAACCTCTACGTAGTTTCAGAAGGATCTACAGCATGTGGAGGGTCTAAGACAGCAGCAACAATGGTGGAGGTTCAGTAGGAGGCTCAACAGGGTTGTGTTGAGAAATTGATCTTAGTTCAAAGTTTATTTTCTACAGGAGCATCAGAAGGAGTCATCATTCAAGTAGAGGATGGTTGGCACAGGTTCATAGCCAAGGGATGCATGGATAGGTATCTAATTCCAGCACCAGTGGTGGTGACTCATTGCATGAATCTATATGGGATTGCGTACACCGTGGATCGAGGTTCTAGGAAGACTATGTCAGATGGATTGTTTGCAGTAAGAGAGGACACGGATACCTATGAGGAGGCTGAGATGAGCCTTAGGTGAGATAGGTGGGTCTGAGCCCAGACAGAATTTGAGTTGTTGTCCTTTTAGGAGAAACTGAAACAACGGTTGGTGTAGGGGCAGAAGAGAAAGACTTGGATTTTAGGATTCAGTCACTGAAGGTGAAGAGTCAGATGAGCTCTTGGTAGTTTCGGAGGAGCCCACGAGATGTGGTGTATCTGAGATGGCTTCGAAGGGAATCCATGGAGTGCGGAGGGTCCGAAGAGGCAGCGATGGTGATCGAGGTATAGCGGCAGGCCCAACAGTACAGCATTAGATGATTGGTCTTGAATGACTCGGGTACATAGTCATCTTCTGTGGCATTAGATGGATTTCAGATTCAGATGGAGCACCAGACAGAGGTGGCTTCATAGGTGGAGAGGGAGTTTGGTACGAGTTCAGAGCGGTGTGGCTCTCAGAAGACTGTGTTAGATGCATCAGGTGCAACGAGTGACGGTTCAGGAATGCTGCAATTTTTTTAGAAAAGTTCAGAGTAAGTGATGTAGCTGTTTAGCAGAAGAAAGTCTACAATTTTTAGGATGGTGCCAAGAATCAATCCAGGGTCTTTAACGGTGGAGGTGGTCATTACAAAGACCTCCAAGGGAGTGCTCAAAGCTGAAGAAAGTTGACGATGGCAAGGGAGGACTTTGTCAGGTTTGTCAAGGTTTGGAGGTACCAAGATGGAGATTGTAGGAGTTGGTATAGTGCTCTCAAATTTTGGAAGGCTACAGGAGGAGTCAAGGTGTTGGCTCCAGGAGGCTAAGATCGGTTGGGTCCTAGGGCTAAGATAGAAGTGGTCCTAAGGTGGAGGTGGTGCATAGCTCTCTACGAGTTCAAAATTCAAGCGACGAAGAATTTGAGAGGCTTGGTTGAAGCTCTAGATATCTAGAGACATAAGGTGGAGCAAGAAACCAGAGCTAGAGCTGAAGCTGCAGAGAAACAAGTAGATTCAGGATGTTAGTCGACTCAGACTGAGACTGGATTGACTAAGTTGTAGATGAGTCGACTCAGTCCCATTCTAAATCGACGATGTCTCAGAAATATAGAAAGAGATATCTCGAAAATTATGGTACGGTACATAGGTGAGTCGACTCAGTACCAATTTGAGTCGACTCAGTCGTAGGTAAGCCGACTCGGTCTGAGATTGAGCCGACTCAGTGTCGTGGGCAGAGCTGTATGAATTTTCTATTTGGATCTCGGGTCAAATTTGATCCTAGGATTCTTAAGACCTATTTTGATGGATCTTAAGGGGGCTAACTAAGGGTTAGATTGAAATTAAGTTTAAGAGATGAGAGTATATGAGACATGGGTGTACATGGACTCGATGAGTGCTTTCATGTATGGGTTAGCCAGAAAAATTTTTGTGCCAGGATTTATTAGGGTTCATGTGGAAACCCTAGGGTATATAGACCCATTATTGTAACAGTTAATGGAAGAGGAATACAATACGGCTTTTCTCCCACAATCTTTCTCTCTTCTATCTAGGGTAGCTGTTCCTTTCAGGAGAATCAAGGAGAAGGGTGGAGCCTCCCTCAAGCCCTAGGGGTTAGGGTTTGGAAAAGGGAGACACCCCATCCAAGGTGGGTGCTCTAGATGACCCAAGGTAGGTTTTGCCCTCTTTCTCCATGCCTAGGGTTAGGTGTGGAGGTCTCTTGTTACTGGATGCCATGGAGATCAGATCTCCATGCATGGAGTGATGCTGTGGTATCGGGTTAGGTATTTTCAAATCAATTTTCTGCACCGAGTCTCTTCCATAAGAAGATCATGGCTAATCTCCGGATTTCCACGTCGGTATTTCGATCCTAACATTAGGCTCGATATATTTTGATGAGACGAGCTATCCTCTCAAGGGTTCTCTTATGATGTTGTCGTTCGCTTTTCAACCAACCGAGATTTTTGAGGTCGACTAGCTCTAACAAGCCGAGCTATCCTCTCAAGAGTCCTTTTATGGGCTTATCCCTTGCTTTTTGACTGATCGAGATTTTGAGCTCGATGTGTTTTGACTAGATGAATTATCCTCTTGAGGATCTTCTTATGTGATTATCCCTCACTTTTCATCCAACTGAGGTTTTTGAGGTCATCTAGCTTTAATGAACTGAGCCATGCTCCCGAGGGTCCTCTTATGGGGTTACCTCTCGCTTCTCGATCGACTGAGGTCTTGGGCTTGGCTAGCTAAGTTGTTACAAAATCTACAAAAGCTAAATGTGAGAGCTTTTATTTTGAAATTAATAAGTTGTTTGAAAATGACATCTTCATTATTGATGCTACATTTATAAATTTTTTAGAGTTTCAAGTTTGGGGAATGGGACTTCCATCCAAATGCTTTAATCGGTATGCTCCAGGGTGCACGACCTCTTCAACTTGACAGAGACCTTCCAATTTGGAGTCAGTTTCTCTTACTTAGTTGGTCTCGACACCTCGAATCATCACAGAACTAGGTCACCGATCCGAAATTCCTTCCTTTTGGCTCGAGAGTTATAGTACTGTGCCATCTTGCATTGATATGCCACCATTCGAATTTGAGCTCGTTTTTCTATCTCTTCAAGCAAGTCCAGATTTGCTTGAAGATCTTCTGAGTTATGCTGCTTCTCAAAGTTCTCCACTTGTGGAGATAGGAGGCTGATCTCGAGGAGAATTATGGTTTTGGATTCAAAGGCTAGGTTGCATGGCATCTCTCTGATGGAAATTCACTGGGTAGATCGATATGTCACAATATGCTGTACAGTTCGTCTACCTATGACCCCTTGGCTCAGTCCAACCTTGTTTTCAAACCCTACAAAAGTGTCCAATTGGTCATCTTAGCTTTGTCGTTGGTTTGAGGATGATCCATCGAGCTGAGGCAGTGAGTGATGATGAATTCTTTGCAGAAATCTTTAAATTAGATATTACTTAATTCTCGTCTGTGATCAGTGATGATGATCCGAGGTAGACCAAACCGACAAATGATAACCTTCCAAACAAAGTCCCATACTTGAGCTTCTATGATTCGGGCCAATGGTTTGTCTCGATTCATTTGGTAAAATAGTCGATGGTGATGAAAAGGAACTTATGCTAACCTAAGGCTTATGAAAAAGATCCGAGGATATCCATTCTCCACTGTGCAAATGGCCAAGGTGCTCCAGTTGGCATCAATGGAGTAGCAAGTTAGTGTTGAATGTGAGTATTTCTCTGGCATCAATCATACTTGCATATAAGATCTGCCACATCTTGCTACAGCATTGGCCAGTGATAGCGCTATCATAGTATCTTATAGACTAACGACCTGCTCCCAAGATGTTTCCTGCATATCCTCTTATGTACCTCATCAAGAGCATAGTCTGTCTTAATAGGCCATAAACACCTTAGCAATGGCAGTGAGAACAATTTTTTATACAACTGGTCTTCGGAAAGCACATAATGGGGTGCTTGACACCTCAATTTCTGAGCTGCTTTGAGGTCGGCTGGTAATTCAACCTTGTGAAGATATCTAATCATCAGGTCTATCCAACTTAGCTCCTCCATCTGCATAACCAAGGTCAAATATTCCTCAATGCTGGGTCTCTCCAATACCTCAAAGAACGAACCTTTAGGGAGGTCAGCATCTCTGAGATTGTCACTTTCGACAGTAGGTCTCCTTTAGCATTTTTGGATCTGGGGATGTGTTCAATGTTGAGATTAGTGAAGGAGGATGTCACATCTTTGACCTTCTATAGGTACTTTATTATGTTGGGTTCTCGGACTTCCAACTCTCCTCGGACTTGGCCAACAACAAGCTAAGAGTCATTATAGACCTTGAGCCACTTCACACCCAACACCTTGGCGATCCATAAGCCAGTGGTAAGCATTTTGTACTCAGCTTCATTATGTAAGGTCGGGAAGCCAAACCATATGGAATATTCAGCTACCACCCTTTTTGGATTGGTTAGGACCAAGCCAACCATTGATCTAGTAGAGTTGGATGAGCCAACTATGTGCAACACCTATGATTCTGGGTTTCTTCTTTACTTGGCTTGGGATTCTCTGAGTTTTCTTTCGAGATGGTGCATTCCAAGTGAGCACTTGTGCCTTAATGGAGGTTCGGGGTTGATATTTTATATCAAACTCTGAAAGATCTATGGCCCACTTTGCAATCCGATTTGACACATCAGGTTGGTAAAGTATTGTCTTCATCAGCTAGTCGGTCAAAAGTATTATGGTGTGAGATTGAAAGTATGGACATAGCTTCCTAGCAGAGATGATAAGGACGTAGATAATCTTTTCAAGGTTCGAGTATCTCATCTTCATGTCACGAAGGACGATACTGATGTAGTATATCGATTTTTGGATTCTTCATTCTTTTCACACAAGAACCGAACTAAAGGCTGTGGGGGGAAAATAGTCAGGTATAGAAAAAGTTCTTCATTTGTTTCGGATTTGCTGAGAAGAGGGGCCGAGCCAAAGTACCCCTTCAGCTCATCGAAGGCCATCTGACATTTATCAATCTATTAAAAATTCTTTATCTGCTTCAAGACTTTGAAAAAAAGAAGGTACCATTTCATCGATCTAGAGATAAATCAGATTAGTGCAACTATCTTCCCTATGAGTCACTAGACCTACTTAATGGTCTTTGGTGTGTTTATTTCTTGAATAGCTCAGATTTTCTCTGAATTCACCTCAATTCTTGGGAGACCATGAAATTGAAAATTTTCTCTAATGTCACGGTGAATGCGCATTTGATTGGATTCAACTTCATCGTGTACTTGCAAAAGATGGCGAAAGCTTCTCCAAGGTCATCAATGTGACCTCCAATACTTTGGCTCTTTACCAGCATATCATCTATGTATACTTTCATATTTCTCTCGATTTGATCTTTAAAAATTTGGTTCACTAGCCTTTGGTAAGTTGTTTCTATATTTTTTAAATCGAAAGGCATTATCCTATAACAAAAAAACCTTGATTAGTAGTAAAGATGATCTTCTCCTCATCCTTGGATGTTATTTGAATCTGATAGGTGAGGAGCTCATGGCCTAATGTGGCATCTACTAGCTGGTCAATCTGAGCTAATGGATAGCTGTTCTTAGATATGCTTTGTTTAAATTGGTGAAATCGATGTACACTCACTACTTTTCATTTGCCTTCTTGATGAGGATCATGCTTGTTAGTCAGTTTGGATAAATGATCTCTCGTATAAATTCGATCTTAACGAGTTTGTCGATTTCTTCGACGATGGCTTTTTGGTACTTCAAGATGAAGCTCCTCATCTTTTGGTTAACTGGTCGGTGTCTGAGATCGATGGTTAACTAATACATCATGATTTTGGCATTAATATTGGGCATGTTCGAGGTTGATCATGCGAACAAGTCTGCAATATTATTCTGCAAAAAGAAAAAAAGTGGGCATTTAGTTACCTTATCAAATTGGAAGCTGACCTTGACCATTCTGTTGGTTCTTCCTTCCTCCAGAGGGATCGAGATGAGGTCTTTTACTAGTTAGCTATGTTGCTCACTTAGCTTGTCCTTGATATCTAATCCTCGATTGGGAGGGTCTCGAGTTGTTTGGCATCCTGCAAGGTGGTCATATAGCATTGCCGGACAAGTGCTTGATCTTCTCATTATTCTCCGATCCCCTACCTCGTTGGAAATTTTACCAATAAATGATAAGTTGACACTATGGTTTGGATGTGTATGGGCCAGGCTAGCCGAGGATCACATTGTATGCCAATGAAATCCTTACAACAAAAAAATCAAGCAATATTTCTATATGCCTTCGGGGTCAGTCGGTTTTTATTGGAAGTGTGACGACCCCTTCTACAAGAACTCCACTCCCGAAGAATCCAACCAATAGGGAATCAATTTGAGCCAACTGACCTGAGGTGAGCTTCATCTTAGAGAAGACGTCATAAAATAAAATATTGGTAAAACTTTTATTACTAATGAGGACATTGCGTACATCATAGCTGTTTATATTCAAAGTTATAACGATTGCATCGTTATGTACAGACTGAACCCCCTACACATCTTCCTCAGAGAAAGTGATGAAATCCCTGATTTTCTACTTCTTGGCCGATGATTCTCCTATCCTCTACTTGTCAGATCTGATGCAGCCACCGACCTATTCTCTAGTTATGGTGTTTAGAATGCATGTAGCAGGTCAATTATCTAGGCCTGTCTCCTTCAAATTGGGGTTGCTCAAGTCGGGTTCCACTTCATTCCCATCGATCTCTGAGGTACTTATCGAGGCACCTGTGCCGAATAAGCTCCTCAATCTCATTTTGAAGTTAAATGCATTCTTCAATATCATGCCCATGATTTCGATGGTATAGACAGTACTTCTTTGGTTCACATAGGATCGACAGGGCACACATCCTCCTTGGTCTCAATAGCTGACCATTATCCTTGATCTCCATCAAGATTTGAGCTTTTGGGGTATTTAGTGGTGTGTATACACAAATTGGCTCGGTAGAGATTGTGATCATCGGCCTTGAGGTGGTGTCCTGGATCGGCAAGTTTGCGGGGGTGTCCAAGATCTTCTTGAACTCCTTCCTTGTTGGTCATTATTTCTTAGCTTAATTATCACTTTTCTCTTTACTTTCTTCTTTTCGTTCAACAAATTTCCTTTCGGATGAGCCTCCATGCCACTCATAAGCTTCTTTGGCATTGGCATACTTCTGTATCTGAGCTAATATTTTGTGAAGTCTTTCGAATATCTCTTCTTTAAGAAGAAGAGAATTGGCACTTTGTAAATCCTCTCTTCAAGGCTGACATAGTGACCAATTGGTCCAGATTGCATACCTCCAACATAACTGCATTGAAATGACTCTTGTATTTTTTGAGGAACTCTCCTTCTCTTTATTTAGTATTCAACTCATAGTGCTATCATCGATTGCAAATGAAATGGACTACAAAAGATCGATCCAGTTGCTCAAAGGAATGTATCATACTTGGCCATAGGCTTGACTACCAATACTGAACTGCCTTTCTTAAGGTAGATGAAAGGCTCGACAAAGGATCCCATCAGTAGCCCCATGTAAGAGCATGAGGGCCTTGAAACTTTCTAGATGATGCACTATGTCTATAGTCCCGTCATACGCTTTTAGTTGTAGCATTTTGAAATTGGCCGGGATCGACTCATCCATGATTTGTCTACCGAAGGATGGGTCTGCATTGAAGCCGACATCCCCATCTTGCACTGAAGTTCGACCCTAGAGTGCTTTAATCCATCTATGCATCTCCGAGAGTTTATGAACCATATCGACATCTCGAGTAATATAATGCTCAAAGTTTCAAGGTAGTGATCTTCTTGAGATGGAGTTTTTTCCCGATTGAGGAGTTAGGAAGCACCTTCGGTGCCCCGGTTATAGGATCCTTGATTGGCTATGTCGGCTCTACTAGGACCGAACATCGGGGAGGTGGCTGAGGCTACGGTTGTTGCATTGTCATTTGAGAAGCCACATCACCTGCTGAATGGCTTGAATAGCTACAGTTAGGATCTAGACCTGCTGCATGAGTAGGTTGAATTGCTTGGGTCTACCTTCTGGGCCTATTGAGGAGGTAGAGGTTGACTCTTGAGTCATGGAGGTGGTGCCTCGGCTTGAGGTGGTACATTGGTTGGCAATAATTACACCTCGACTGGATCAGATGCCACATTATTGGATCATCACGAGGCATTTGATCCTCCTTTTCAAGACTTTATGGCTATGAACTCTTCTTCCTTCCCTGAGCAGGCCTAGGCTCTCCCTGTAGCCCCAATCTATTACTGTCGATATCTGACTTGGCACTGGGGGATGATGGATCTAGATTAGCTGGAGCTCAAATCCGCATCGAACGAGGATGAGCCTGTAAGTTAAGCCCATAACCATAGTTATTTCCAATAGAAATCCTTCAACACTCAAATCTGGCTAAAGAGATTACTTGGGGTCTCCAATGCCCCTCTATTTATAGATGGGGTGACTAGTCATTTTTAGAAATATAGATAGGAGTGAAATAGAATGAATCATGCAGCTTCTACTTTATCGAGTTGAGGTGGGCCATTATCCATTAGCTTTGGGGTGTATTTGGAATATGAAATGGATAAGAAAAATATTTGATGTGTAACTACTACCGTCGAATCTCGGCTCATTACCTTGGCTCGGGTTTGATCAAGTCATCATACAATTGAGGTTAAGATATCGTTGGTATCAACTAAGGTAAGCTGCCATCCCGCATTAGTACTTTTTAAGAGAAAAATATTTTGATCCAAAGTATTAATATTAGTTATAATATTCTTAAATGATAGATCCTCTTGAATTATTATCAACCATTATAGGTGAAGCAAGAATGACTGTTATACAATATTAAAATGGCCTTTTTCTTTTTTGTTTTTAATCAAAGGGATATCTCAAAACCTATAGAAAGAATAATAAAATATACTAATTTATTTGGAAAAAAAAATACTAGACCTCCCTCCTTTGGAAAATAGAGAAAAAAATAATACGAATCCATATCATCCATCATTATAATACATAATGGATAAGAATTGATAAGCAAAACCAAAAAAATAATACGAATCCATATCATCCATCATTATAATACATAATGGATAAGAATTGATAAGCGGAACCATTCTTGCTCAAGCCACTGCTCCCAAAAAATATAATATGAAAATTTAAATCTAGTAATTATTAATTACTATAACAAATAGTGCATGGGTAAAATAATGATATATAGCTATTTTTATTACTTAATAACCAAGAAAAAGTTGAAAAATACTCTTCTTTGTGGCAAAGGTAATAAAAACCATTTAAAAGCCTATTATGCATGTATACCTACAATATACGGGAAGGAATTGTAAGCCATCAGAAAAAGCTGTTATATAAATTGGTTTTATTAATCTTGTTAGAGAAAAATAGTGAATGATGATAATTCAGTCTCTCTAATTTGTGCTATGGACATTCGTACCCTACGTTGATCAAATAACACCAAAGCTTACTATACTGGTCCTCCTTGCACGTCGCATGCATTGACCAAGCCCCACCACCAAACAAACCCAGCGGTCAGCACCCGACCAACCCGCTCTTGCCACGTAGCCTTGCGACTCCCGACCCAGGCATCCTTCAACTCCTACCACTCCTGGATGTCCCGCACGTGTCACGACGAACGGTGATAAGCCCCACCGTTGCCGCTCGCCCTTCCGCTATTTCTCCTTCCCTTCCCCCGGTCCTTCTCCGTCTCTCCCCTCGCGCCTTCTCAGCTCCGCCCGGAGATCGCCCCTCCGCCGATCGTTCCCCACGAGAGGTTCGAACCCTCCATAAAAAGAACCAAACCAAAATCCAATTGTTCTCTTTTTTTTTCTCATTTCATCTCCAATCTCCACTAACAATAACTATGATTCCATTTCCGGTGATCACTGGCCCGGCTCGCAGGCGAAGGCGAGCTCATTAGTCGAGCTTCCAAGGACTTGCCAGCTGCCATCGTTGCGTTATCGCACCGGCACTAAGTCCATGCGCTAGCTCTTGAATACTCCATCTAGACGAGGATCAGGGAGACGAGGACCCGACTGGCGTTCGAGGAAGTGATGGCAGGCAAAGAGCCGGCATCGACGTCGGAAGCAATGGCCCAGGGGCCGATCTCGGGGCCGCAAGGGGGGCTGACGCGGCGGCCGTCGCGGAACACCGCCATGATGACGTTCTCCATGGAGGTGTTCGATAATGAGGTGGTGCCGTCGTCGCTCAGCAGCATTACGCCTATCCTCCGTGTCGCCGCCGAGATCGAACCGGAGCGCCCTCGTGTGGCGTATCTCTGTGAGTGCCTTCTCCGTTCATTGCAACCATTGTCATACATCCGAGGATGGAACCTTAGATAATAGAATGACACGTCTTTGCATGAGTTGTACGTAGTTTTGATGCATATATCATAACATGATACGTTTGTATTTTTTTTTGGTTGGTGAATGAAGGTCGATTTTATGCCTTTGAGAAGGCCCACAGACTGGATCCCAACTCAAGTGGTCGTGGCGTCCGGCAATTCAAGACTGCTCTCCTTCAGCGCTTGGAGCGGGTGAGCCTCTCATTCCTTGGTTTCTCTTCTCTCTCTCTCTCTCTCCCGCTCTACTATGAACACAACACAAGGTGTATATGTGATCCTTATCCCTGATCCTCAACTACTTAAACTACATAAAAATGACTTAATTTTCCAATTCCAAAAATAATTCTAATCGGATTATATGACTAAAGATTTTAAACAGTATTATAGTAACACTAATTTGATTTTGTCTTCAAAAATATTTTCAAACATGCTATGGAAGAAGGGATTATGCTGACGTTGATGGATTTCCATAGAAAATTGGATTAGCAATAAAGAGGAATTTAAAAATTTCTAGATATTTTAGTGTATTTAAACTCTAAAATTTAAACAAGGGAAAAAAGGAAAAAGTTCATTATAAAACAATTATTTTAAAATTTTAAAATATAATTATAATTATATTATATGAAATTTATAATTTTTAGCAGTCATATTCACCTGAACTTGTATTATAACTAGTGCAAGAAAATTTCATCAGATTTTACTAGGTTTTATATAAAATGTGCTAATTTAAGCTAACATATCACGACCTAGGATCTCATCTAGAATGGCTAGTCAGAAAGAATTATTTGAATTCATTGGCTTGGCATCAATATCCAAAATCTATCCACTGCACAGTTGATATGGAGCTAAACATACATTTACAGGTCCTTATATATTCTGTCCATTAAAGTTTTGATATTCTCAGTTAGCTAAGAGTCCAAATCTATCAAATTTCAGATGAACACCATAATAAACTTACGATCAATCCAAATAATTTGTTTTACAGTATCCCCTAGTTCATTTGGGCTATGAATTAAATTTGCTCTGATACCATTTGTTATGATCCAGAATTTTATCTTAAAAAACTAATTGAAAGATGTCATTTGAGTTTTTTGATCTAATATAAATATCCAAAATTTATCTACTATATAATTGATATGGATAAAATATATATTTATATAGTTCCTCGCACAATATCTACTAGAATGTCTTTTATATATAACACCTTATAAGATGCATAAATCCACTACACGTTCTATGAGGCTCGTAGCTGAAATATTTACTGCCGTGTTTGCTAGAATCAATTAAGATCCAATTTTGCATGATTTACAAATGTGAATATCTACTGCACGCTCGACGGGGACTTGCATGTAAGAACGTTATTTTTGAGGGTTCAATTTTCAGGGCCGCACAAACTTTATTTAATTTTTATATTTTTAATTAATTTATAAAATTAATAATATCTTATATAAAAATATCTTTATTTTTAAATATTTTAATTTTGGGGCATTTTTCCCCTTTTCTTTTCCCTTTTGGAGAGAGGAGGGGCATGTGTATTAGATAACGGTTAACGGTAGAATATTTATTATTATTATTATTATTATTGGTTATTTTTATGAACCGTCTGGACGAAATCGACTTCTACGAGTCCTAGGGTTAGGACCAGAACGCGCTACCTCGGTGTGAGACGTCGTCGTGTTCTCATTTTATATAGGTTTCTTGAGGTAATTTCATGTGATTTGGATTCAAAAATCGGTTATTTGGATTATGAACTCTCTGAATGATTTGAATGTATCAAAATTGTTTTTCAAATAGGTTGCGTGGTAGTGGTTCGATTTATCGAACATATTAGATAAATTCAAGAGCTTTTCTGACATGAGCTACCGTTTCTTTTAGGTTTGAATGGCAGTTCCGATTCCCAAACCTGTTAATGTTTTCGGCTAATCTTGTCTGAAGCTTTTTTTTTTTTTTTTTTTCCCGAGAAACTTGTTTGAAGTTTTAGATGTGAGTTCATAGTATTAAAAAGAACTAGCTTTGGTTGAAGGGATATTTATGAATCCTAGAAATGTATTCTAGAAGTTGGAAACCAAGACAATCCGGTCTTGATGCACAGGTGACAAACATGAATGGTTAGGAATCCAAGTGCTGGTAATCCTTTCTGGGGGAATGTCTCTGATGATTGACCAGTCTCAGGGAATGTTTCTCTTCTCTTTGAAGCTTGTAAATTTTCACTTTTGGTGCAATCATGTTTACTTTTGACGGAAATGTTTTGCATTGAAACATATTTGACAACTGGAAGCAACAATCTCATGCAAAATAAACACCTGTTAGCCAGAGTGGAGAGAATCCGAATGCTGTATTACCAGGACAATAATTTGAATTCATATTACAGGACAATACCCCAAGTCTTGCTAAGAGAGTAAAAAAGAGCGATGCACGAGAAATCGAGAGCTTTTATCAGCAGTACTACGAGCACTATGTGCGTGCTCTGGACAGAGGAGAGCAAGCAGATAGGTGAGTTTGAGTTGCCAACGTTTTCTATGTTATAGTGATGCTGCAGCCTCCTCATACTCTAGTTTATAGTGATGCTTGCAGCCCCCGTTGTATTTTGAAATTCATGCTTCTATCCATGCTGATTTCATTGACAGGGTTCAACTTGGAAAAGCTTACCAAACTGCTGGTGTCCTCTTTGAAGTGCTCTGTGCTGTCAACAAGACTGAAAAAGTCGAAGAAGTTGCTCCGGAGGTTCGTCTTCTTGGCAATGGTTTCCAAGAGTGCCCATTGATCATCACTTTTTGATCTCATATTTGGAGTTATAGTGTCTATCTATTCACATGTTCAAAGTGAGGTTCATGTAATTCTATGTTCCTTGTGGATGTGTCTAACCTGTTCTCCTGTTTGTCTTCTGGCTGCTTGCCGAGCAGATTATTGCTGCTGCCAAAGATGTCCAAGAAAAGACAGAAATTTATGTCCCATATAACATCCTTCCCCTGGATGCTGCCGGTGCTTCACAATCCATTATGCAATTTGAGGAGGTAGGGCCTGTCACAGCCATGTTTTCTTGTGGAAGCCATGGACTACATATTTGACATGTATTTATGGAGCGGTCTTGGTTGCTTGCCAACTTATGGATTAGGCAGTCTGATGGGCTAGCAGTGGAAGTGTTTTTCTACTTTTTCTGACATTATACCTTGACAGATTAAAGCAGCAGTTGCTGCCCTGCGAAACACACGAAATTTGAGCTGGCCATCTTCCTTTGAGCCGCAACGGCAGAAAGCAGGAGACTTGGATATACTTGATTGGTTGAGAGCTATGTTTGGGTTTCAGGTATGCTATCTACAGATGTGGTCATATAAAGCATTGTTTAGTGCTATTCATTTCTTGAAGGATCTTGGTCTCATTTATTTGAACTATGCTATTTTGTTTCCAGAAAGACAGTGTCAGAAACCAAAGGGAACACTTGATCTTACTGCTTGCCAATGTTCATACAAGGCTGAAACCTAAACCTGAACCTTTTAACAAGGCATGTTTCACTGCTTCCTTTTAAGTCGCATTTGTTGATAATTTGTTTGCTCTGAATTGCATGATTGCCCCTAATATGTGATCACCATCAATTAGAGGGTAGTTATGATGAGATGCTTTTATGTTTATATGAGGTGTATTTGCAATTGACTTCTGAATGCATGCAGAACTCTGGATTTCATAAAGGCAATAGCTACTTTCAGTGATTTGTTCTTTTACAAAGATGGCATTCAGTTCTTTAAAATTGGGCCTCAGAATGTTATCAATATGGTTCATCAAATCATCTCGAACTAGATGATTCAGGGCATGCTGAACAATACCATTGGCTAATAGGTGGGATTCAGGCGTTCGATTCAAAACGCCGACGAAAATAGAATGAGGAATAAGGAAAGAGAGGAAGAGAAAGAGAGGAGAGGAGGGAAGGAGAGAGAAAGGCTGGCGATGGTCCGCTGAGGCCATTAGAGGACTGTCGAGGCCTCCGAGGCTCCAAGCTCCTCTGTGAGATGCCAGAAGAGAGAGAGAGAGAGAAAGAGGGGAAGGGAGAGAAGCAGAGTGAGGGGAAGGCAGTGGGGAGGTAGCTGGAGGGCCGCTGGATGGCCCAAAACTACCATGCAGCCACTACAGGTTCGAAGCAGGGGTGACACCCTTGTTTCATCGTGTGTTTTGAAACATATGATAAACAATGAAGCCGGCATATAGTGCACTCATTGCCGGCTTCACTTAAGTGCACCCATTGCCGACTTCACTATTTATCATTTTTTTTTTTAAATATGATTAAACATGGATGTTACTCCTGTTTTGAACCCCTAACAGCTGCAAGATGATTTTAGGCTGTCTGGCGGCCACGGTGGCCACTCGACGGCCCTTCGGCGGACTCCCCCCCGCCTTCCCCCAATTCGACTTCTCTCCCTTCCCCTCTATCTTTCTCTACTCTCATTTTCTCTCACAGAGGACTGCGAAGCCCAAGAGGCCTCGCAACCTTTTGAGGGCCTCCACAGCCCTCCGATGGCCATTGCCACCGGCGTCTTCGTCGGCCTGCTTTTCTTCTCTCCCTTCTTCCTCCCCTCTCTCTTTCTCTCTCTTTTCCTTCCTAGTTCATCCCTCGTTTCCATATCATTTCAGGTCTGGTACGGTCCAGAGGCATACCAACTTGTATTGTTGGTCGACCAGCACGATGTCTGGTTTCGAGTCAGCGATCCTTATCATATTGAACAAGATTGTATCTGCTTGCTATCTAGAGCATGCCCATCCAGCATTGTGTTCCAAATTGGAGTCTAAATATGGATCATGTCAAACTCATCTTTCAATCTCATGCTTGACTGGTTCATTGAACTGCATTAAGAAAATTTTAGGCTTTACAGAGCAATTTAAAATTTCTTGATGACAGTAAAGTATTAGTTTCACAATAACAAGCGAAAAAATTTATAATTCAAACCTTATTCTACATCATGCTTGCTCCCTTACGTTAAGCTATAAAAGATTTACTTTAGCAATATAAAAATATGATGCTGTTTTAGAATATTCTCCACTGATCTCAAATTCATATCTTCAGGATCAATGCAGCAAGTTGTCAGGTTGGCTTGTTGTAATACTAGTTATGTTGATTGTACATGGGTTGCCGCTTTCTTATTTCTAGGAATTTCATTATTTTAAGAATCCAGACATTGTGATTACAGAAATTGGGAGCTTTCTCTGCTCCTTTATCTATATGTTAATATAAGTTGAAATAATTTTGTATGCTCCATGCTACATTCTTGTTGTATTTAATCCGGTTCCTCTGACACAGCTGGACGAGCGAGCTGTCAATGCAGTTATGAGTAAACTATTCAAGAATTACAAAGCATGGTGTAAATTCCTGGGACGGAAAGACAGTTTACGGTATATGATGTAACTTATTCTCCATTTGCTATATCATTCTCAGTGCCTTCCCTATCATAGTTTGATGTTGTTAATTTTCTGCTGACTTAAGGCTCCCTCAAGGTGGACAACCACCAGAAGTGCAGCAGAGAAAGATCCTCTACATGGGTCTGTTTCTTCTTATATGGGGTGAAGCTGCCAATGTCCGCTTTATGCCAGAATGCCTGTGCTACATTTTTCACAATGTGAGTTCAGTCTGGGGATATACTATAATTTTTCTTATTTATTGGCTTAATTATATTCCCTGTCCTTCTCTCTGCTTCGCCTAAGCAAAGTCTTCATCTGTTTAGATGGCATATGAGCTACATGGTCTGTTGGCTGGAAATGTCAGTATTGTGACTGGTGAAAATATCAGACCTTCATATGGAGGGGACGATGAGGCCTTTTTGAAAAAAGTAATCTCTCCTATATATCGTGTCATCGAGAAGGCAAGTTTCCAACAGAAATCTGCACTCCAGAAAGACATTGTTCTTGTTTAATCTACAAGTTGATGATGGTAATTTGGCAGGAAGCCAGTAAGAGCCAGAACGGAAAAGCCTCTCATTCAGCTTGGTGTAATTATGACGATCTAAATGAATACTTCTGGTTAGTAAAGGAGTTTTACTAATCACAGCTATTTCACTCAAATCAACTTTTTCCATCGATTTGTTGACTTTGATTATTGTATTTAACTGCATATCATTCAGGTCAGCTGATTGTTTCTCTTTGGGATGGCCTATGCGTGATGATGATGATTTCTTCAAATCAATACGTGCATCTAAGCCCATAGCGCGGGTATGATGTGAAACTTGTAATAGTCAATACCTCTATTTTTTGCTATCTCCATATAGAATGTCATCATGCAATGACTGATTTGCAGATGGGACCTTCATCTGGGAAAGCTTCTGGCAGAAGTACAGGAAAATCAAACTTCGTTGAGACCAGAACATTTTGGCACATCTTTAGAAGTTTTGATCGTATGTGGACCTTTTATGCAATGGCACTACAGGTATTAATATTAAGGGACTAGGACTATTTGACCATCTTTAGCTCCAGGAAATAATCTAGTGCTTGTATTGTTTCAGGCAATGGTAATCATCGCCTGGCATTTGTCAAAGGATGATCGGAATAATCACCCTCAAGATTTACCACTGAGGTCAATTTTTCAAAAAGATATCCTTTATTCTGTATCAAGCATTTTCATCACAGCAGCAGCCCTTCGCTTCCTCCAAAGTATGAGTTATATGCAACTACTTAAATTTCTGATAATATGTATTTTGTTTATCATGTTTATCATCTCTGGAACATCCAATCATACATGACAAACAATTGGTTTGGTTAGCTAGTATGAGTCATTTCTTTGGCATGGAATCCTCCAACCTCATCCAAATACTGGATACCATAATCAATTATAAATTTACTTGACAAACTTCTTAAGAATAAGAGGCCTTCAACTACTTTGATCCCTTTTTTCTCCAATCATCCATCCATGCTTCCTAACCATGCCAATTGTTGGCAAATTTTCACTTTATAAAATTTGTTCTGCTGTCCATTTATAGAAAAATAAAACAATGTAAAAGATCAAATTTTACATTATTTTGGGAGAGAATTTGGCTCGCAAGTTACTAATAAAATAATAATTAAGAAATGAGTAAAACTTATTCGAAATTCAATTAGACCTACAACTAATATAAAACGACAACTTAGTGACCTTTCATAACAAAAACCTAATGTTACTAGGAAAAACAAAGGTTTTCCATCCTACATACACAATCCATGATTCAAGATGAATGAGTATATAATTAAGACTATCATATTCTGGTATTGGACCTTGTATCCATCAGAATTGTATGGTACTGGTACCAATTGTATGTACCGAAATTGGCAGGTTCTAGTAAATTGAAAAGCCATTGGTACCGACTGGCATGGTCAGTATGGTTACAAGACCCGTGCAGTCTAGTACGGCTGGTACAAACTAGTACAACTATTTTGGCATCCCAACATCCATACCGGTGCTGGTTTTGCATTGGAACAGTATGTTATAAGACATACCATCCCGATTTGGCAGTCTTTGAAACCATGGCCTCAAGCTTTGTAGTGAATATTATCAAGATCAGATGACTCAGTGTAGTTATACTACTATTAGATATTGAACGAATAACAAAATACTTGGATAAAAGGCACCAAGAAATATAAAAAAGTTTTTTATGGAGCTTATTTGATAAGAAGCTTCTTTATCGTGAGTTCATGATTATATTGACTGCACAGATCTAAGAGTTGAAAAATCAGTTCATATCCTTTAAGATGAAGTCTAAGGCCTTTTTTTGTCGCCCATTAGATTTGGAAATTCTACTGTTGCTTCATTTTTGCCTTTTCGAAACTTTTGTTATATATATATAGTGTATTTGAGAATGTTGTCTGCATGACATCAGCCAAAAGAAACAAAGGAAATTGCCAACAC
This sequence comes from Elaeis guineensis, assembly GCF_000442705.2. Lineage (NCBI taxonomy): Eukaryota > Viridiplantae > Streptophyta > Magnoliopsida > Arecales > Arecaceae > Elaeis > Elaeis guineensis. The sequence continues at coordinate 18,800,833 of NC_026001.2, forward strand.
TTTTACATTAAGCTGTTAACATGATTTGCATGATTATCAAGGCTGATCTAATGTACATAATGGTTTAATAGGAAGCATCGTAAAATTTATAGATTATAAAACAACCTATCTCTGAGTGCTTTAGTTCTTTGTTTGGCTTTATAATATTTTCTTAGTGTCTTACCTATCTATATTACTGACAGGTATTCTAGACTTTGTTCTGAACTTCCCTGGTTATCATAGATGGAGATTCATGAATGTTCTGAGGAACATTCTGAAGATTCTACTTAGTCTTGCATGGGCAACTGTACTGCCTTTTTTCTACTTCAATAAACAAATTGATTTACCAGTAAAAAATCTGACAAAGTGGCTTAATCAAATGGATGGAGCACCTCTATATATCATGCTTGTTGTACTGTACTTGCTTCCAAATCTACTGGCAGGCATACTGTTTATATTTCCAATGCTTCGACGGTGGATTGAAAATTCTGATTGGCATGTAGTCCGGCTTCTTTTATGGTGGTCCCAGGTAAAATCCCCCTCCTCTAGGCCTTGCTTTTATTTATACCTAGTTTTAGTTCAACAATCTTAATTTCATTTGCTTTAAAATAAAAAGGACCAGCTTGATTCACTTAGAACTCTGCTTAAATGAGTTTTAGGAAGCCAAATATGCATCAATTTTGGGCTTTTGTGATGCGACTTGCATTAAGACATTTGTTCTGTGGGCCTGGCAATATTCACTGCAGGAGCATTTCACAGAATAAGCAGGAATATTGACATGCAGGGTTGTAAAGAAAGAGGTGCTACTGAGAAAGTGTGGCAGTGTAGCACACCATCCATTTCTATTGTTTGTGCTTGGCTGAAGATAAATTGGTTGCTTTCTTTCAGTCATGTTAATCAATCACATTTAGCTGATTTCAGGATCAAGGGTTGATCAAGAATAAGCTGGACTAATGATATAACCATAAACTTTTGCATTCTTTAAAGCGTATTCATCAGCTTGAAGATCCAGCACATGTTTTCTTATTGTTATACCTTGCATTGTTGCAAGTTTGCTATTATCTGGTTCATCCTCCTGATTTCTGACCCAGTCTGCATAAGTCCAAGAAATCCTCTTTAATTGTATCACCACTAGCTTTAAGTTTGCATGATCAACACTGTGGCAATGATATCTTCTCTGAGTCAAGAAAGTTCCATGAGGATTATGTAGATCTTTGCGATCAGTGGTCAACATGACATCAATCCTCTGTGTTGGTGTCAAATTGATGGCCAGGACAATGAGGCGAGATAGAGACTTGCCAGTAGGGAGACTAACTTTATTGATCAAAGATTAAGCTCATGCAAACCAATGCCCATTTTACCAAATATTTAGAAAGATTTCAGATGAAGAGGGAAGACAACAAAGTTTATAGGGGAGTACATTTGTCAAAAAGACTATTTTAACCAAAGAATAAAACTGAAAGGCAACCTCAGAAAGTAATCATTTTCTGTTTCTCATCTCTTTAATGCCCAACATCATGATTATTGTTCATAACTTCATATAACAGTTTCTATCAATGCCCTTTAGTTTTCTTAGTTCAAGTATCAAAAGTATATTTAGTATTCATGTGGTTATCTCTTGGTCATCATTTTTTTGGGACCTTATTTTGTTATATTCTTAGTAAATTGCACTGCATTCAGCGTATTTTATTATGTTAGGTCTACTAATTTTACAACCTTTAACTCCAAATTTTTCCTACTTTATTCCAATTGGGCATTTATGCCTAGTCTATTCTCATCAACTGAGATTATATGCATCTGTAAATAACATTTTGGTTATTCTGGTAGAACATCCATAGCATCTTCCAAATAACTACATTCACTTTAGCTAGACTACCATGCAATTGTGTGCATGAGCAGTTCTTTTTGCGTGAAATTAGAATCAAGTCTTTTTTTTTTAAACTTATTTCTAATACTGTATCCACATATAAATGCATCTGAAAAAGATCATAGATATATGGACTTAGGTATGCTATCCCCTGCCATTGTGGTTGCTTTGATGCTTTAAATCCAAGAATCCATAATCATGTGCTTTCTATGACTTACTTTTGTCTTGTTTCCTTCATTGGCATGCGTTTACATTATTGCTGAATGCATTGTATTCTAATTACAGCCAAGGATTTATGTTGGACGGGGTATGCATGAAAGCCAGTTTGAACTTTTCAAGTAAGTGTACGCAGGAAATTTAGTTATCCTTTGGACATTTAAGGACTCTTTTTTTGTTCAAATTGCTAGCTGACACACTTGTTTGTTTTTCAGATATACATTATTCTGGGTGTTGCTGTTGGGTTCCAAACTTGCATTCAGCTTTTTTATCCAGGTAATCTTGACAGAACAGCATTAAGCAAAAATACAAGTCAATGCAATCATTTCTCACATATCTTGTTTTATTACAGATAAAACCTCTGGTGAGACCAACGAAAGATATAATGGGACTCAATAAAAAGTATGCAATTACCAATATTCAATATGCCTGGCATGAATTTTTTCCTAATGGTAATGCTCTCCATCCTTCTAACAATCTGCATGGACTTGGCCATTTTAAATGTTCAAATTATTAATTTTCTGGTCCATGCAGCTCCATACAACATGGGTGCAGTTGTCTCACTCTGGGCCCCTGTGATCTTGGTAGGTTTAGCTATTACTTTGTTGAAGTATAGTAATTTATGGCTGGTTAATAAATCATTTGATTGACCTCAACTAAGTAACATGTATGATGGTTGGATCTTTTGCAGGTGTATTTCATGGACACTCAGATATGGTATTCAATTTTCTCTACCTTATGTGGTGGTTTTAGTGGAGCATTCGGTCGTCTTGGAGAGGTAAAAGAAAATTTGATAATTCATTAATATGGAATTTTCTTTAATCATTCACTTTTAGCATGTGAAACTTGACTAATAGCCTTAAGTGATATTCCATGCTGCTACTGAATTTCTTCTTCTACGTCTTGGTAATCTGATCAGCTGCTTCAGAAGAGAGGATGTTAAAGTCTTCTGGCAGTTATACCAAAGACCTGGATTTGATGTTTATTATTTTCATATAATTAATCCCTGGATTTGATGTTTATTATTATCATATAATAATCCTGATCAAGCAGATAATGTCTAATTTGTCTAAAGGGGTCATAGAGCATGCTGGCATATTCTCTTAGGGTCTACCAGCTACCCAAGATTGGATATTGCCTGTTTCAGGGTTTTTAGGGGGAATACCCGAGTGGGCTTTCTCTTTGTAGCCCAAAATTGCCTACCGGCCTCATCTACTGAAGAAAGATAAGAAAAAAAGAAAGAATCTTTAATAATTATTCTATCTAATGCATTTGAGGAATTATTTGCATCTTCTATCACTAACATCAAAATAATTTATTTTGATATAACTTATAGTGGTGATGCTTTTTGTTTCTAACATCTGAACTCTGGCATTTTTCTTCTCATAGATACGGACGCTGGGCATGCTGAGATCACGATTCCACTCTCTACCTGGAGCTTTTAATACATATTTGGTGCCATCTGAGAAGAAGACTCGTAGCAAAGGATTTTCTTTCTCAAAGCGCTTTTCGGAGGTTGTCCTGTGACCATTGTTTTGTTCTCTTGAAATGCTGATATGCATAGGATTACTCAGTTACACTAACATTTTAATCTCAACCAAACTTTTAGGTTTCCGCAAGCAAGAGAACAGAGGCTGCTAAATTTGCTCAGTTATGGAATGATGTGATATGTAGTTTCAGGGAAGAAGACCTTATAAGTGATAGGAAAGGCCTTAGACTCATTTAGAAATATATGTTACATTATTCTCTCTTATCTTCTTTCATAGGTATCCTGCAAAGATCAAACTTTCTTCATTTTGTTTGTCTGCATGTGTAATTCAGGGAAATGGATCTGCTGCTGGTTCCTTACTCATCAGATCCCAGCCTGAACCTAATACAGTGGCCACTATTCTTGCTAGCTAGCAAGGTCTTTACCATCACTATTCTGATGCTTCCTTTTATTATTACTTAATATCTTCCAGTTGTGAATTCTTTGACCATCTATGCAGATACCTATTGCTCTGGATATGGCAGTTCAGTTTCAGTCCAAGGACTCTGATCTTTGGAAACGTATCTGTGCTGATGAGTATATGAAATGTGCTATTCTAGAATGCTATGAGTCTTTCAAACTTGTTCTTAACCTTCTGGTAGTTGGAGAAAATGAGAAAAGGTTTGTTACAGATCATTTGTGCCCTTGGCTGGAATTTATCAAAGAAATCATCCCATGGCCATATGCTAAAAGTAATAATTGCTATTTGCTAGTGTTATCGCGCTTTTTGAACGTAATAAAAAATCATACTCATACACTCCATGGGGGTCATGGCCATTATAATTTTGAATACAGGGATTCTGCCCTTATGAATTTATAGCATTTCTACAACCATCCATTCCGACATTATTCCTCAAGTTACACTTTGGAGTTTGAGATCATTGTTCTACATTCATTGCAGATACCAGAAAAGATATGAAGTACATGACTAGTTTGCTCTTAGCTAAACTCCACTGTTAGATGTCTATATTGCATCAACTGCTTTGTGGACTTTACTCTTTGCTGGCTGCATTGGCCGACTTGTTGGAATCTGGTCTGTTGGCTGTTGGGAAGCCATTTACCTCCTTAAGTTTCAGTGAAACTTGATGGTCTAAACAAGAATTGCTGGACCTCAAAATTGTACCTCATGGCTGATCAAATAGTTGTCTTATAAGTTGTGTATAAGATCTCTATAGTAAATAGTAAATGTGTAAAGCTTGATGAGGTTGCTTCTACCCTTTTTTGACCTTACTTAAATCCCTAATTCGAGGTTTCTTGTCTATCTCTCCATCAGCTTCTGTAGGCGGATGTCTTAGATGATATATAGTTTTTTCCCCTGAAAATGGTTGTACAAGTAACTCTGGAAATATCTAATTGTGTTTCATTGTGACAGGATTATCAGCATCATCATTAAAGAAATTGAAGCTAACATTGCAAAGAACACATTCCTTGCAAATTTCAGAATGAGTGCACTACCAACCCTATGTAAAAAATTTGTGGAGCTTGTGGGTGTCTTGGTAAGTCATTGTCAAATCTATTTAGTTTCTATAACCTATTCCCCATGAAGAAGAATGATTTCAATATCTTTTGTTGACTGCAATATCTATGTATGGATGAACGTTGTTGTTGTATAAAGCGAATGTGACTTATTTTTCCTTCCATGGTATAGAAAGAAGGTGATGCATCTAAGCGTGATACTGTTGTAATTTTGCTGCAAGACATGCTTGAAGTCATTACACGTGATATGATGAAAAATGAGATTCGGTTAGTAATCATGAATAATTCCTTCCTCGAGTAGTTGGAATTGCCAAAAGTTTTTGGATATAAGTCTTAATGTTATTTTAAGTTTTACAATGTTGTTTTTAGTGAGCTGGCTGAGCTTGGTCATGGTTACAAGGATTCAGTCCCACGAAGACAACTTTTTGCAAGTGCAGGTTCAAAGCCAGCTATATTGTTTCCTCCTGTAGCTACACCACACTGGGAAGAACAGGTGGCATATCAACCAAATCATTACCTTTTGTAACTGATAAAACAAGCTGCTGATGCATATACACAATTGCAGATTAAACGCCTATACCTTCTATTGACTGTAAAAGAATCTGCCACAGAGGTGCCTACAAATCTTGAGGCTCGTAGGAGGATAGCATTTTTCTCAAATTCTTTATTCATGGACATGCCACGTGCACCTAGAGTTCGTAAAATGCTTTCATTCAGGTTCAGTACTCTATTCCTTAGCATTCAAACATTCCAAATGTGGTGTTATTAATGAATCTTTTATCTTTTGGTAAAGAACTGTCATGGGATTGTCAATCTGGGATTTCTGAGGAAATGAAAACATAATAAAATGTTATGCCTTCTGCTGCCTAGTCCCTGTACATTTACTAGCATGAAAGCTTGGTAAAACAAACTGGAACATGCCTTAAAAATGTTAAATAGGAATTAGATAATATTCCTAAAATTAGGTTAAAAACTAAGTAATAAATTTGTCAATTTTATATTTTACATATATTCCTAAAATTAATATTTGTTCATTATATGCTTATCTCCCTTTATCCTGTACAATAATGTTATAAATTGTGGTAGAAGAATTGTTGAGTAGTGGAAATTCTTTTGCATAATGAATAACCATATAGTGATATATCTACAACACAACTAGCTAGGTGTTGGGCATTACTGCAACAGAATAACTGGTATAGTTTTATTCTAGCACCAAGTATTTGCATATGAGCCTTCATATTTCAGATTTTATTAGCACATTTTGTAGTACATCCATGACGAATTTTATCATCATCAACCATCATATCTATCATTAAACTGCCTCAGCTATCATATATATTTTAATACGTAATGTTTCTCATCATCTAAGATATCATCACCATACAAATGCTAGCAGTCAAATATTGATTTCTTTTTCTTTTTATTTTATAGACATCTTGTAACATTCATTTATATGTCGCTTATGAACTTGGCAGTGTCTTGACCCCTTACTATAGTGAGGAGACTGTGTATTCCAAAAATGATCTTGATCTGGAGAATGAAGATGGTGTATCGATCATATTTTACCTGCAAAAGATCTTTCCAGGTTTTTAAGCTCCATGGTCTAACTTGTTTTTGAAACTACAGTTTGTGAGCTCATTCTTCCTCATGGTAATTATTTTTATTTTGGTCAATACCATAAACGTTTTTGCAATAGATGAATGGAACAACTTCATGGAACGAATTAATTGCAAAAAAGAAAGTGAGGTTTGGGCAAATGAGGAGAATGTCTTACAACTTCGTCATTGGGCCTCTCTAAGGGGACAGACACTCTGTAGAACAGGTAGCTGTTTAATTAATTTTCCATTTATTCTTTAATAACAATTGGCAAAGCTGCTTCACACAATTTTTCTGGTGGCCCAGTTAGGGGTATGATGTATTACCGAAGAGCATTGAAGCTTCAAGCTTTTCTTGACATGGCTTCTGAAAGCGGTAAGAACACATTCTTCTTTCTGATTTCTGAGGAGGTATGCATTTTCTTTTCACACTTGAGGTTCTGTGATTCTTTATTTCTAAATTCCTGCAGACATATTAGAAGGATATAAAGCAGCTACCAATCAGGCAGTGGAAGAAAAAAAGAGCCAGCGATCTCTATCTGCTCAACTTGAAGCTACAGCAGACATGAAATTCACATACATTGCCACATGTCAAATTTATGGGAATCAAAAACAGTCTGGAGATCGCCGTGCAACAGACATTTTGAACCTGATGGTTAAGTATGTTAATTATTCCATAAATATTAATCAAAAGTATTCAAGACTTTGAATATTTTGGGCACAATTCCAATTTTGACTTGAAGTAAATCCTCCTCCATTAGGTATTGCAATTACTAGGGCATTATACTGTTCAATTGGCATGAAGCCATAGTAATCTGATTTGGTAGTTTTCGAACTGAGTGCTTGTTGCTTTTTCAATGACTTTTAGCACTATCAAATCTAAAAATATAAGAAAATAAATTTTGTAGCATTTTTTTAATAAAGCATTATCAGGGAAAATGTAATATGTTTTTTCATTATGAACAATGTTTCAGGACAAATTTGGATTCCATCCTATCCCAAGCCCAGAAGCTTTGGCAGTCTCAATCACAATTTTATTGGTTTATTCAGCAACTGTGATAAAACAGCACCAGTGCTGGTCTCAAGCCAGATAAGAAAAGTGGTGGCTTGACATTAGGTTGATAGGCAGTGATAAGAAACATGAGAAAACATAAAATACTGCAAAGTGAACCACAAATAGTTGGGACAAGGCTGGATTTTTATGCTTATGGATCTAAAACAAAAGCTCAAAACTATTAAAAAGTAATTAATACATGATACAAAAAACTGAAAAAGAATGCAAGTTAGAAACAAATTTCAGAAAGAAATATAAAATGCTATCTTATAATATAAAATATTTTGTCTTACACATAATGTTGGCTTAGTACAAAGAAAGATCACATGGAATGATTTTGAATTGTAATTAATAAGAAAGGGGATGTTACATTATCTATCTTTTCATACACGAGTATCAAGTTTCTATAAAAATTTACTTTAGGGCTTGATTTTCCTTATTAAAGATCTAGTTTTTCTCATATTTTAAATATATTTTTTGCGAAAAAAAATGTAAGCATGGTTAGTTGTTGGCATTTCCATATCCTTTTTTCCAGCCTACTGAACAATCCTATACTTGTAAAGTTGTAATTCTTGAATCTCATATCTCTTGTTTTATGAAATGAAAATTGAAGGAGTAATTGACTAATGGAAATTTTTGCCAAACATTTGAATTTGATTCTTGACATTGCAATCAGCTTGGCAGAATCTGATTGGAGCTGTTTGATTTTGAAACAACATAAATGGGCCAAGTGGAGTTGTTTTGTTAACGCCAACACTAACTTTTGTAGAAAAAAGAAACTTCAGCATTCTAAACAATCGTCATATACAGTGCTTTTTTATCTGCCAAATAACAATTTCTATTCCAGAAAATAATGTATATTCAATAAATGCAGCTATCCTTCCTTGCGTGTAGCGTATATTGATGAAGTTGAAGAAAGAGATGGTGACAAGGTGCAGAAGGTCTACTACTCCGTGCTAGTAAAAGCTGTTGATAACCGTGACCAGGTAATGATGCTTCATATTGACCTAATCTATCTCAGAAAGTGGATGCAATGATACTAAGGTATTCTAACTTTAACAATGAAAAGGAAATATACCGTATAAAGCTGCCAGGATCAGCAAAGATAGGTGAAGGAAAACCTGAAAATCAGAACCATGCGATAATCTTTACTCGTGGAGAGGCTCTTCAGACCATTGATATGAATCAGGTATCAGAAATGAAGCTTTGGTGTAAGTTCATATATTACTTAGGGTAATTGTGACCATTTGATTGATGACTCTTCAGGATAACTACTTGGAAGAAGCTCTTAAAATGCGTAACCTTTTGGAAGAATTCAATGAAGATCATGGAGTACGTCAACCTACTATTCTTGGTGTACGTGAGCACATTTTTACAGGAGGGTAGGATCAGTTTCATAAGCCCTAAGACACTGTATCTTTATGCCTTGACCAGAATGGATATTTTATCTTATCTAACATTTCAATAATTTTTGTTGTAGTGTGTCATCTTTGGCTTGGTTTATGTCAAACCAGGAGACAAGTTTTGTAACAATTGGACAAAGGGTCCTTGCAAGCCCATTGAAGTGAGTTCTACTCTTTTATTTCTTGGTCATTTATGGATTTATGGTATGCTGTATGCCTGTTGTGGTGTCTACTAGAATGTCTTAAATTTACTGTTGGTATATCTTCTTATAGTCAAGAAAAGGTTATCCAATCATAAAATTAATGAGCGCGAGTTGACTGAAAGCAGAACTGCCATTCCCAATCCGATTCTCCTGCGGTGAAGCTTCTTACATTTGAAAGGACTTTTGTTTCCCATGATTTGAGTCTTTTGAAACAACTTGGACACTTCAGCCTCTCAAGCTGTTTTCTTTCATTGCATTAGTTTTCTTTCAACACTTTATTTTAGTAGCACTTAATTGCACATAATTAGTTTAGCAAAAAAAAAAAAAAGCACATAATTGGAATATATATTTCTTGAAACCAAAAATAAAAACTAATTATTTCTCCTCATTTATCTATTCCCTTTAAATACAAATTTTTAACTCTTTTACACCTATTACCTCTCCATTCACCATCTTCCCCACCCCCTACCTTTTTTTTGGTGCCTTCCTCTTCTTTAGCCTTTAGGTTCTGTAATTGGTTTTATTCATAGTCCAGTCATTAAGCTGATCGGTTGATAAAAATTCCGCCTGCCGACAGCATAGGCACCTACACAGTCTTAAGCAGTCTCCTTTCTGCCTGCACTGTGTTAGAGCCCATCCAGGTCATAGGTGCTCCTCTGGCTTTCCTGCTTAGAGTGCAACCTCCTAGGCAGCTCCTATGTGTAGGTTGACTACCCAGTGGATATGTAAGTGGCCCAAAGGGTTGGATTTGAACTATATTTTGGGGTGTATCAGGTATTAAGCCAGTCAGGCAGAAAGACTCTGATGCTGGATTCATGATATCAAGCCTGTTAGGTAGAAAATTTTGCATTCGCTTAAGATATAAAACCATTATATACTAAGATGCCTATTAGGTTTCACAGTTGGCTTTCTCTTATTCACAAATTCACTTTAACTAGAAAGTCAGCATCTAAGCAGCACCAGTTTAAGGGGTTGGCATCAAATTGAGAACTATCTATACTCTACAGAATGTTCTCAAACTTTGTGGACATCCCTTGATCAATAAATCATACTTGTATAGGGGGGATTAGGCTTGTTGGTAAGGTTCAGCATAAAACTGGTGAATTCTTACTGTAATTAATGTTGCCTTCTAGTGTTATATTGTCAGTAAATCAGAAATGCTAATGGACTAGGAAAGATTGCACATTTGTGGTACAGTATATACACATTTCCTAGCTGTTGGTTCATTAAAAGTAATCATAATGTAACCTGATATTTCTAATTCTTTGTTCTGGACAGGGTTCGATTTCACTATGGCCATCCAGATGTGTTTGATAGGATCTTTCATATCACTAGAGGTGGCATCAGCAAGGCTTCTAGGGGGATCAACTTGAGCGAGGATATTTTTGCTGGTGATTTTCTTTTCATTTACTTCTCTTACGTTCCATGATCTGTGCATTTTGCATAACCAGAATCCTGCTCTCAGGCTTCAACTCAACATTAAGGCGTGGAAATGTCACCCACCACGAGTACATCCAGGTCGGGAAAGGACGAGATGTTGGGCTTAACCAAATCTCACTTTTTGAAGCAAAAGTTGCTTGTGGAAATGGGGAGCAAATACTCAGCCGAGATATCTATCGCTTAGGCCACCGGTTTGACTTTTTCCGCATGCTGTCATGCTACTTTACAACTGTTGGATTCTACATCAGCTCAATGGTAACCTCCATGCCCTTTCTTTAAATGATATAGACTAGCATCCGCCAGAGACAGGAACGACACTAGGGACTGTAGGATATTGAAATCAATAGAATTGGTTAATTCACTAATATTTTGGCAAACATCCAAGTAATCTTGAATTGCCATCGTAGAAGCGCTAAACCAGAAAATGTTGTGTTTCCATTTGAACAACTCTGGAACTTAGAGCATAACCTTTTTTTTTGCTCATGTTTTTCTTATTTAATGTGCAGTTGGTTCTTCTTATAGTCTATGTTTTCTTGTATGGAAAACTTTATTTGTCATTGAGTGGATTGGAGAGTGCAATTATCAAAAAGGCACGGATGAGAGGGAACAATGCTCTTGAGGCGGCCATGGCATCTCAGTCCTTGGTCCAATTAGGTCTATTAATGGCTTTACCCATGGTCATGGAGATTGGACTGGAGAGAGGGTTCAGAACTGCCCTTAGTGACTTTATCATAATGCAACTTCAGCTTTGTGCAGTTTTCTTCACGTTCTCTCTGGGAACGAAGGCCCATTATTTTGGGCGGACTGTGTTGCATGGTGGGGCTAAATACAGAGCCACAGGACGTGGTTTTGTTGTCCGGCATGTCAAATTTGCAGAGAATTACAGAATGTATTCGAGGAGTCACTTTGTTAAAGGAATGGAAATGATGGTATTGTTGGTGGTTTACGGCCTATTTGGAGCTGCTGCGACCAACTCAACGATTTACATGCTTCTCACGGCGTCTATGTGGTTCCTGGTGGTTTCCTTTTTATTTGCGCCATTCCTTTTCAATCCATCAGGTTTCGAATGGCAGAAGATAGTCGAGGATTGGGATGATTGGACCAAGTGGATGAGCAGCCAGGGTGGTGTTGGTGTTCCAGCAACCAAAAGTTGGGAGTCTTGGTGGAATGAAGAGCAGGAACACTTGCAGTCCACGGTTTCTCAGGACGCTTCTGGGAGATTGTGCTCTCTCTGCGCTTCTTTATCTTCCAGTATGGGATTGTCTATCGTCTCAATGTTGCCAACAATGACAAAAGCATCAGTGTAAGTCCTTGCTCACCTTTACATTTTTAGCATGCTCCGCTAGATGCCATATGGTTCTTTCATGAGCATTTCAACTGGAACATACTATTTTATAACTAGAAGAAGTACTACCTTATAATATGATGCCCCAAGAAATGCATACACAAGTGGAAAGATGAGGTTATGATCTATGCTTATGGTCATCTTTGGGTATGGACCGCATAAGGCCAAGATGCAGTTTTATCCACTAAATACAGCTGTGCAGTGGTTACAATACTGCCAATATCGGTGTTATGATTTTGTTCAACATGTATTTTATTTTCTTTTTTTGCTAACAGTATTAATATTCTTCTGTGGTCAGGTATATGGTCTTTCCTGGCTAGTGATTGTAGCAGCGATGCTAATTTTGAAGGTCAGCTCATTCGACAGTTGTTTGTTCAGTGGATGCTGCATGTCTTTGTTCACAATTTTGTTGCATTTCTTTGCTGACTTATGAGCTCCTTGCTTCAGGTAGAATCCATGGGTAGGAAGAAGTTCAGTGCTGATTTCCAGCTCTTATTCAGGCTTCTCAAGCTCATCTTGTTTGTTGGGTCCATTGGAGCTTTGGGCGGTCTCTTTAGATTAAATTTAAATTTGGGAGACATCTTCATCAGTCTCCTTGCCTTCATGCCAACAGGATGGGCGCTGCTGCAGGTACCTCTTTTGCTTATCCCCAACGTTATGGATCTGTCTCCTTTTAGCTGAAATAGTGGTAACTATCATATAGGTAGTTCCATGCCTTAATCCTCTCTCCTCTCTCTCTCTGACACACACAAACACAATTGTGGAGTCTGCCAATATAATTATGGTCTCCAGGTGATATTTTATCCTAGTTGTTTATACGAGGGATTTAACAATTCATGTTGGTGTCTTGGAGCAGATATCGCAGGCATGCAGACCAGTGGTGAAGAAAATGGGGCTGTGGAGTTCGGTCAAGGCATTAGCGAAGGGATACGAGTATGTTATGGGGTTCTTGATCTTCGCACCGGTCGCTCTTTTAGCGTGGTTCCCGTTTCTTTCTGAGTTCCAGACTAGGCTGCTTTTCAACCAGGCATTTAGCAGGGGATTACAAATTTCACGCATCTTAGCCGGTGGGAGAAAACAAAGCTGAAGCACCAAGTGGTGGAACCATGATTTTGCATATGGGGGACAGCCCATGAACGAGATAATAGAATATAATTAAACAGTAATAATAGAAACAGAATTGAAATTGTGTTGTGATTCAGTTGAATGTAAGAAGTGTAAACCCAGTCTCGATAAATCTAACAAAGGAATTGGTGTTGTCATGCACCACTTAATCTTTTTTTTTTTTTCAGTTTTTAATGGATTTTTTGTGAGGCAAAGGCGATGGTCCGCCTTAATCTTTCACTTAAACCAATAGAATATTAAAAGTTCCCGAGATCGGAAGCCAGGCAACAAAACCAGTCATTAAACCAAATCATCTGCTTCGTGGTCTGCTGTGAGTCTCTCAAGTTGTCTTCCAGAAAAGCATGCACTGCAGCCAAATGGCCCAATGGGTCAGTAAATGATAACGCATCCAAGCATCAGGTCTTTCTGAGGCTCTTCTAGCTTTCCAGTTCATTCCAAGGGAACACATGAATTGGGGGGACGGATGCGGGGTGAGGTGAGAAGCCATGCATTCTGCTGCTGAAGAAACAAGAATGAAAGTGGGCTCCCCTTTAGTTGCTGTTAGCAAGGAAAATACATCATAACCTACATTTCTTGATTTCAGAGATCATCTCCCGCAAGGAATTCATTAAAAAAATGGTTCTCTTCTCGAAGTTCTCCCTGACATGATGTTTCTTAATTCAACAAACCCCCACGCATGGTAGGCTGTCAATGCTCCATGACATTTCCATAACTTCCAGCAGTCTTAGCATTCACCGTCATCTCTTCCCCATGTTTTGAGCCTCACCAACTGCTCATTTGTTATTTGTTTTTCTATGATATAAGAGGCCTTACATAAACGACCTCACATCAAAGCACTCGTTGGGTCTTAGTTCAAGAGCAACCAGGAAACAAAACCAAGAGGGTCATGATCTTATTTGTAAATTTTTTTAACCCGTAAAAATAGTTGCTTGAAATGAGACGGCCAACCTTGTGTGGTTTTGCAATCTGGCAGACTACTAATTACACACAATTGTCATTAGCATTTAATCATGATATATAATGACAATAGAACAAAACCATCTCACTCAAGGAGGCAACAGCCCTACACCCTTGAACATCAATTCTTCTTTTATTTCTTTCGTTACTTGCTGAGTGCATAGATGATACAATGCTCCCCCTCAAGCACAAAAATGTGACATAAAAAAAAAAAAAAAAAAAAAAAAAAAAAAAATCTCCAGACAGGAGAACAACAATGCCAATTCGAACCTATAAACCTTAAAATGACTGTTTACCTCATCGAAATGCACGAAGCGGGGGGGGGTCAAAGAAACTAGTACATTTCCAAATGACAACCTTCGACTTGAAGGCATATATACTCGGACGTTCAGCTCAAGAGGGGCAAGTGTATGGAAATCAGGAATCAAGAAAATCGATTCCATAAATCAGCCATATGTGTACACTCTGGGGAGCACATTTCAAAACTTCAATTATCAACAGCAATGTACAACCCCCATGTCACCCAGTATAAACTAATGAAGTAACATATCTTGCAACATTTCCCATTTTGAATATCAAACAGCAACGACGAGTGCGAGAACAACATCAAATCCAGCAACTGGGTTCCACCATAAATGCATCATAAATAGATCTTTCCCTGTCGAACATTTACAAAGCACAAAACTTCCTACCAGTGGTGTGTAAAACTTCCGCTCCCAAAATTGAAGGCTGCCCATAAACAGCCAGGAACCAGGAAGGTAATCTCCAATAATAAGCAGTTGGCAAAAGTTTTTAGTGGTGATCACCTAAAGCCAACCCAAGAAAGAATGGATTGTATGTAAGCATCTGATGGCCCAAATCAACGTTCTCTGCTGCTGTACCTTCTGGAGATGAAATATATTCAAATCTCAAGAGCATATACAAAGCCAAGCAGAGCAGAATGCTGTCAATCAATCTCTCCTTCCTCGACATCATTCACAGGAACACTGCTAGGCTCGCCCTCTTCTTCCTCTTCATCATCTTCTTCATGTACAAACCAAGTTGCTCTAAAGGGTTACTTCCACCCAGCTTAAAACCACCCATGCCATCTGGGGATAGATCTGGGCTTGTCTCATCAACCGAACTTGGAACATGTTCAGCTGGAACAGTTCTAAGCATTTCAAGATCTTTAAGAATTCTGCAGTCATTACTGATCTCCACTGTCTTTTCCATCTGCAACAATTCCCCATACGTATCTACTGTCAAGTGATGGAAAAGAACAAAAGTCAAAAAAACAGGAGCCTAACAAATAGAAACAAAAGTTACTTGCCTTCAGCAAGGCCTGACGTGCTGCTTCCCTCTCAAGTTCGCGCTTACGTTTAGCTTCAGCTGCAGCTTCTGCTTCTGCTCGTCTACGGGCTTCCTCAGCAGCTTTAGCTTCAGCTTGAAGCCGTGCTTTCTCTGCTTCCATAGAGGTGAAACTCCTAACCATATGAAGCAAAGAAGAAATTTAAAGAATCCATCCTAGCTTTTTACGCTTTCGTACCTTCCCTTTGCTGCCTTTCAAGTTCCTCCCTCTCGCGCCGCAGCTTTTCAGGATCTCCCTTTTCTCCCTGATAAAGGATCGTTACCAGTCAACAATATAGTAAAATTACTTGAATAAAGAAAGATATTATTGCAATAGATTAGTCACTTGTGCATAACCAACCTGACCCAATGTTTTTTCACGAGCTTTGAGAATTGTATCAGCAAAGCGACTCCTCAGTAAAGCTGCTCGATAAAGCTTTTCTGGGGAGACCTGCCTCTCTGATGGAGCATTCTCCCCTAAAATTTTCATAGGGAAATTATAAGCAGATCCATCCAAATTAAATGCTCAGGACCCCTTTAAAGTCTCACATGTTTCTTCTCAGAAATTCATGCTTACCCTCTTGATTCCCATCCACCTCCACTGATAGTTTAGGGCGAGTATCCTGTTCTGGGTGGTGATCCATCCCATTAACAGGCCCTGTATGTCACCAATAATGCAAGATCAGAAACAAAAGAAACTCAAACACATAACAATATAGATTTTCTCAAATGATATTGCTAGCTTGAATGCTCACTGTTTACATCAAGAGGATTCATTATCTCACTCTTTTCTTGGTCCAGTGTTGCCTCGGTTCTTGCATGTTCCTGAACAGAAATGAAACAACAGTAATGCAAATTTAGTTATAATAGTGTGTAAAAGGATGAGCAAGCAAGGATAATTTACAAAGACAATATGTGGTGTGCAGGAGCACCCCAATGGGGGCTGGTTGCGTTAGAAATGGTTCATGCCGATGAAATAAAATACAAAGAAGGTTGCATATACCTTCGTAGTCTTTGTAGGACTAGCAACTCTATCATCCGATTCACTTTCTGAGGAACTACCAGAGTCTGAATCTGTTGAAAAAATAAATAACTTAAGACTTATTATGTACAAAGCCAAAAAAGCTATCACATGAACGAAAACCATAACAGCAGAAGATGGAGGAAAAAACAAGAACATCATATGCTTAAGAAGGCAAGAAATTGAACCGATCATCTCTGCAACAATAAAAAAACAACCATGTTCAAAACTCAACTATTGGTAAATTACTGTTAGATACTACAAATAAGCAATACTTTTTAATTCATTCCTTAACTAATGAATCAGAATAATCAATCATAAGAAGAATAAGGATGAACAATGATTTGGTGATTATTTTCTAGACAGTGAAGTAGGACTAAAAATAACTCAAGCAATGGGCACTCCTATAACAGCATAACAAGCCTCTTGTTCAAATTTTCATGTTGTATAAACTATAAAACCCATCAAACTTCGAACATTAAAAAAATAAAAATAAAAACAGGAAAACTATGAAGAAACAAACCAAGAGAACCCAGTAAAAATGAAGATTGCATGCATTATGCAAGTGTGTTCAGCAGCAACAAGCTATGTACACATCGAATTTGCAAAAATTACTCTAGTTTTTTTTTTTTTAAATCATTTAGAAATAGTGCCACTTAAACATTAAAATGGAGAAGAATAAATGCACACCATCGGAAACCAACTTCAGAAGAGGCCTGGCACATGTCTTACTGGCTGATGACTCAATGGAGTCATACAACCTAACAATAATTGGATGATGAAACAGTACAAACAATGTGTTAATTGGTTTCACCCTTTTGTTCATATCTTTTCAATAAGGTCAGCATATGTTGGCTTGGAACCAAAAGAGCCTGCAGAGACCATATATTGTTTGAATGTTAACGAACTAAAGCAAGGATCAATATGTTCCCACACCTAAAATGATACTCTTGCAATTTGTGAGGTGGGGACCAAAAGCGTATGGTAGCCATAATGGACAATGTATATGCACCATAGCTGACCATTTCTTTAATCATTAAGTACTGGAAACCCACATTGACGCATGAAAGGGTCTTGCATCGGTTGTCAACATTTACAGGCATCAAAATTCACTACATAAATGAAACAATATCTACAATTAAGACCATCAAACCAAACTGATAAGCCATCTTAACATCCCCATTGGCCCCACAAAACTTGTGCCGTTGTGTCATTACAATGCAGACCCAACAATGTGGACATGCGACATTGGTTCTCTAAAGCCACCTTAAGTCTCTCTCTCTCTCTCTCTCTCTCTCTCTCTCACACACACACACACACACATAGAAACTGCATGCAATAAGCTCAGCAACAGGGGTAGCCCTCCCCCAAATACCCTCAATCTCTCAAACCTTGATGAAGGCAAGATTTGATCAACCGCCAAGCACTTTACAACCTTGATAAGCTGGCACATTCCCTTGAGGCTTTCTCTAGCTCATTCAAAAATTTAAAGAAAGAAAAAGACTTGCAGAATTTCATTTAAATTATACGCAGTCTTTATTAAAGCTGATATAAGCACTTGACATCCCATCCACTTCAACCAACAAATCTGTCTTTTCCTCAACACCAGAATTCTGTCATTTTTCTTTAAATAAGACTACATTCCAAATTCCAGTTAGCTTCAACATAAATAACAACAGACATGCACGGCCACATAAGAGCCCATGAACCTTCAGTAACCAGTAAAAAAGACACAAAGCTTTGCTTTAACAGCCATGACTTGTTTGCCTGCAAAACTCCTATCCTCAAAGATAGAGAACCACCTTCCACTTTCCACTAATCTGTGAGTCCACCTTAATGACTACCCTTAAACCATCTAAGTTCCTCCAAGTCTCCAACCCATTTACCTTCCATCAAAGCATTGCACCATTCTTGGAAACCATAACCTTTATATTCTATAGTGCTTTAACAAATCGAATTTAGTTACCCTGGATCACTATTAGAAATCCATAATGCATCATTTCCATTAAAACTTTCTTCAGATTATAGGCCTTTATCCACTCCATAAATTGGTGTATTTGAAACTAACAACCAAGTAGAGAAGCCCTGAATTAATAGGATAATCATCATCACCATCATCAGCATCCCACCCAATGTTTACCTTCAAAGAACTGTTACGATAGTATTCGTGCTGTTTAAGGATTTGGCTTTAATGGAAAAGTCATGTCACCTTAAGTGGCTAAGACATAAGAGGTAAATACCCAATGAGTTTATCTTGGCACTGACAGGCTCTAGGCATCTATTGGCCCATTAGGCCACTCCCAACTATTATACTCTTTTCTTCCCTTCCTATGGTATTCCTAAGATTGATTTTGATGATTAATGGAAGATAGATCCATGATTGTGGGTAGATTTCATAATTCCTGAAACATGGTGATCAACCATCGCACATAAGGCAGTATTCCTATTCTGCGATTTCATTCAATGGTGAAACTTATAGCAGCATGGAGAGGTACAACTTATGCCATTGAACAGCTATGGGCTACCAATTTATAACTTTAAGGTGACTCATCTAATGTCATAGACTGGAACAGTAATTGTTTAGTTCCATAATGTGGTCATCATCCTTGACTCATAGAACTTAAACATCTGGGCATTGTCACAGCAATCTACCTCTTTTCAAGGTATCAGACATGCAAAGAGAAGGAACCCAGCCAACTGATTGACTTGGCTAATTTTGGACTTGTAAACAGCTGTACTCATTTTTTGGGTGGGAATAATTCCCCCTCGTCTTGTTCACTTGGTGGGGGTTGACCATGGGAGGATGGGGTATCTATGTTTCAAAGAGTGCTGAAAGCTCTACTTTGGTACCCAAAAAATGGGTACTTGAGAAACATTTCGCTTGGTAATTTTTTTTCCTTGCAAAAAATAGGGACTTGAGAAGCATTTCAAAGAGTGGGTCCCTTTTCCCCATTTAAAGAAAAAACAGGTTATATGGTTATAACGCTTAGTCATGTCCAATGACAGTGCATCGAACTTTTTCAACCATATGCACATTCCCATCTCATTAGACAATGAACATAAAGCCCGTAATGTTGTAATGAAATCCTCCCAGATTCCAATAAAGAAGACCAAATAAGCAGTAACAAAGTAACAAGGGTTCTCAAATGAAACACTCTGAGAAGCAACACCTTATTCTTTCTGCACTATGTAACTGATTAGCAAGCCTGTAGATATAATTGCCCCTCTTCCTCAAAGCAGTTGCTTGAGATACAACTGGGGTTGTTAATGATTTTGGACCAGTCCATGGCCGCTAGCTTCATTTGAGTCTAGAGTGTCAGAAATAGGCCTAAAGCAGTAGCTGCTTTTTCAACTCTACAATAGTATTAGGCTAAATTGGAACAACCTACATCCCAACCAAAAATCCTTTTTTTGGTAGTATGTGAAACCATTTTCAAATTGTTAAAAAACTTAAGGAACATAATGGTGAAAAGAATTTTACCATTTCACCATGGATGGCTATACCAAACTAACACTGGATTCAATGAACACAGATAATATGAAAACTTTGTCAAATTGTTAAAGAGCTTAAGAAAGATAATGGTGACAAGCGTGTTACCACTTCACTATGGATGGCTATACCAAATAAACAAATCATCAATGAAAATGCACCAAGTGCATGGATTCAATGAAATACAACGATAATACTTAGTCTCAAGATTTAAAGTATGCAGCACAATAAACTAGGTGAATAATATCAACTTCTAAACTCAAGTATACTGCATTGCATGTCCTGAAAAATTAAGTTTCAAAGCCATTTATAATTTAATGCAATCAAAATTAAACCAGTTCAAGCTTACAGTTTCTGAAGTCTTTAATAGGTTATTTTGGACTACAGGATTTTCTTTCTTTTTTTTTTCTTTCAAACAGTGCGAAGGTCTTACAGGGTAATAGCTACCTATCATGTAATTATTAAATTGGCCTCATTTAAGGTACAGGGCTCAATTTTAATGATGGACATAAACAAATATGGAGTTATTCCATGATCCAACCACTCCATCCTCTTTTATTTTTTTCATTAATCTTTTTTACCATGGTGATGAATGAAGAATCTGTTTAAAAAAAAAAAAAAATCTAAAAAAGGAATGCAGGTGTCCTAATCCATATAGGATTTTAACAACTGTTCACACTAACCACAACTTTTAGGATAACAAGGTAACTCTTGACATATTCTATGATTTCAAAATCAGAATTACAATCATTTTGAAATTTTTGAAAAAAAAAATATTGCTAGATATTATTAGTAGTCACTGATAAACTCTTCTGATGGTAATTAAACTAAACCAAGTAACAATATAATTGTGAAGAACCAGAAAACCCTGCACATCCTGCATGATAAAACAAATAGCCAATACCATCTTCGGTCAATACATGGATATACCTACAACAGCAAGCACATTTCCAGGGTATCTAATAAAACCGGTTCCATTCTATTACAATAACCAATGTCCTGATGATAGGCATGGCAAAGAACTCTGGTAAATGCTTCTCTCATTCAACCTCAAGGAAAACAAATATCCCCAGACATCATAAAATCTTCTAGAGAAAAATGTTTTATGGCTATTAAAGAAATATAAACATGACAAAAATAGCAAAGATAGCCAATCTGTATACTTAATTTCTCCCCACAGTCAATTTCAACTGAGACGCCAAAAATTGTCCCCCCTTTTCAGGCTCCTGCTAAAACCAAAGTGTTTAGTTCTTGGTTTTCTTTTTCAGAGTTTCAAGGAAAACTAGACACTATGGTTATGATCTCGACCTGTCGTTTTATGATTGTTATTCTTATCGCAATTCTTAGAATTTACAGCAGTTTTCATTTGCTAGATTAATCCAGTCAACTTTTAACTTGCATGTTGAGTTGCACCCTTTTGAAAATATTAACCAACTAAAAAAGAAAGACACCAAGAAGTAGCAAAACATGGAAAAAGCAACAAATATTTTTATAAGTTGTTTAGTCTAACAGATATTGTTAACATCATACTGCAAATGGACTTTCCAACACCCTGCAATCCATCTGTCCAAAACCTTTTTGCTACAAGGAACTTCACAAATTTGCTTCTGTTGTTAGGATTCAAGAAACCAAAAAGTTCTTTGCATTGATAAGTTTTCCTTCAACAAATCCAAGGTCTTGAATGGTATAGATAACATTTAAGAAGCCCATTCTTCAACTCAAAACAGTTCTATGACATATGCCAACAATATTTGAGCAGGAAAATACAAGAAAATTGAAATCATGTAATAGCAAATGCATTTACTTAAGAAGAAAAATTAAAAAAATTGAAGTTAGTAGTCAATGTTCACAGCGAGTAATGATGAGATATAAATTAGTTGCAACTGCAATACTTTTGCGTTTAAATTAAAAACAAAAGCATGTAGCTAGTAGTGTAGATGAAACAACGAAATATTGACAAAAGCTTCAAAATGGCCAAACTATAAGTCTAACAAGATCACTGTTGTGTCCATAAGAATGTGTTTTGCTCTAGAAAATAATATGAACCTGTCCCTAAGATGCCCACACTCATGCACCACAATTTCACATAACAATTTCAGTCAAGTCTCAGGTTAGTAAGCCATAAAAGTACAATCTGGCCTCCCAAACAATTCGTGGAAAGAGCAAATCAACTTCAGCATTCCCAACAGACTCCGATCACAAATAGTCCCACTAATAAACAGATTTTTTTTTTTAATCCTTTTACTTTTGAAAAACTCAAACAAACCAGTTACAAGTACCAAATCAAATATCTGACTTAAAATCTAAACCATCCAACCCTGCATTCTCTTTTATGACTAGTAAAAAGAAAACAGTATTTGTGGTATTAAAAGCTCAAACAAACAAACAAACAAGTTTTCAACGAAGTAGGCCATTCCTTTTATAAGATTATGTCTTCAAGACCATGCAATGCATGAGAAAACAGTGTCTTCTCAAACAGGGAACCAACATATAGATTCAAATCAATAACCTAGAGAAAAGGTTTATCAAACTAAAGCATAAAGCTGGTGAGTTAGACTCATACACATATCTCACGAATCATAGAGGAACAGACCATAACAATCCTTAACACCATGACATCCAGTCATGAACATCTAAAATTTTACACGACAGGTTACCATTTAAAAAGAACTATGGACACCTCATATGACCTCATAAATCCTGCTTGAAATACAGCACAAAGGCTCTTCACAAATTAATAGAAAGTAGAGAAACTTAATATTTAAGGCAACTTTTTCTTGGTACATGTAACTTGAAATACACATCTAACATTAATTAGATATCTTAATATCTTATAGACACAATAAAACAGAATAATTGTATCATATATAAATTCAGAAATTATCTAAAAAATTTTATACATACATATACTATATTACATGGAGCATATGGGGGCTTTGGGTCTGCCAAATTCGCCCCTGGATCGAAAATCAACTAACCTGTATGATAAATTTTAATAAATAGGAAACATAATATATTAGATAAAATAACAAGCACATCCTCCTTTTATTCATCAAGCTTTCTAGGAGTCTTTTATGCCCTTTCTCTTGGGCATCATCCCATGCAATTTTTTCTCAAAACACACCATTTCTTGCAGTTTTAAAATGTTTTGCAAAAAGCTCTCCAACAGTTCCTACTCAGAACTCAAAACATAGCCTTCTTATAGCGCATTCAAAATAGGATCCACTCATATTCTCTTCTTTTGCCAAAATCCAGTAGTTCAAACAATTCTTTTTTCTAAAAATGGTGAAGATATCCTTATCAAATATTCTCTCCGACAAATTGTTTCATCTGAGATAGTCATATCCAGCAAATCAAGCTACTTATGGAGTCCAAATGACAGCTTTCAATCTTTAGCATCCATAATTCATAAAATCAAAAGAAGTAATGTTTACTATAGAATCATTTCTTCACATTTTTTACACTGTCCCCATGTGCACCGAACATGCTATATGCTATAAGGGGGAAGTTGCATCGAATGTAACATACTCCATTCAATAAAGGCTTAGAGAATGTTGAACACACTACTACAACCAGACATAATAGTAAGGAATTCAAAAACTAAAACAACCATTTGAGCACAGAGCATGAGCATGATCAAACATTATTTAGCAAATGGCATGAAGCATCACAATCATGCATATATCTCGTACCCTAGACAAATGCATCTAAATAAACAATAAGGATTAGCATTGCAAGTGGTGCCAGTGATTGGTAGGATGAACTAGCACCTAGATGAATGAGTATCTCAAAAGGCTTAAGAAAAAGGGCTAGACAAAACTGAATCAATCCTGGAAGCGATTTGCAGGGAAAACGATGATGTAAAAGCAAGAGAGAAAATGTGAACATGAGGCGTAGAAACAAACACAAACCACTGGAAGAAGAACTAGAATCACTACTGGAACTGCTTGAACTGCTGTACTTGCTATTTCTGAGCTGTGTATCTTTTTCTATCTCCACTGGAGGATAGCTTGACATAGGAGGATCATTGCCACCAATATCTACATCCTCATCAGCAGGCTCATTGCCTATGCACAAACAAGATGAAAGAAAAGTTTTTCTTATTTGATGGGTCTATATCTATTCTTCTGAAAAGAATCAGCATGAATCGAGAAGGTAAACCTTTGCAAGGATGCATCGATGAATTGCTGAGGCCAGATTCATTCAAAATCTGCAAAAGAAAATGGAAATTAGCATAGATACTCAGAATGTAAGAAACCAAATCTAAGAGCTTGAATGAAATGGAATACCTCCAATTCACATGGCTCAGCTTTTGCCTGCTGTCTTGTCTGTTTATCCCACAAGTAATCATCCAAAAGCTTCCGTAACTCGAACAATGTATCATCACTAAGAGAATCAATATCAATTTCTATCTCCTCTTCATTGGTCTGATTTCCATTGTCACTGCGCTGCCTCAGAAAATCAATAATGTGCTCTGGTAAATCCCCCGGCATAGACTCTAAACGCCTACCCAGAACTTGTCTTTCCACATCCGTCATCTTTGGTTTCACATTCTCCGGCACAACAATGTTATGGTTCATAGCAGCGGCCTTCCGCTTCTTTGACTGCAGATCCAAATTAGTAGCTTCAGTTTCCGGTTTAATGTGTGCAACAGCTGCAGCCAGCTTCTTTTCTATAGGCTTCCACCTTGCTTCAAAGAATTTCCTCAAGGTATCTGCCATGATATGAACATCATTACCAGGAGGGTTATATGACATGGCATTGGCAAAAGTAAGCCTCACATCGTCAACAAAAGCCTGTGGGCTGGAGTAAAAACCTGAAGCTATTCTACACTTAATAGTTCCCAAATCCATCGGATGTTTAATAACAGTGTAATAATCTGGTATCTGCAACTTCACCGGATCAACAGGAGTATTGAAGACCCAACCATACTGGTGCGACATCAAGCGCTTGAGGAGTGTCTCACATTGTTTTATCGGCATTGCATCTGAATTGCTGACAGAATGTGGTGGAGCCTGTTTCGTGGACTCGAACCTTCCTGATAACCCACGTTTCACTTGGGATCCATTCTGCCCCACAGGATCCCGTTTCTTCCCATGGCCACCAGTGGAGGATGATAAGGCAACACCACTACTGTTCACACACCTTGAAAGTACTTTCTTCTGAAACATTTGAATCTGCTCGAGCTCTGACCTCAGTCTCATTTCCAAATCCTTTCTCTCCGAGCTAGACATCTTGGATAAAGAAATGACTTGCAGAGGGACATTAAAGTGATCGTTTCTGTCCATATTTAAACTTATGCACTTCCTTTTTGGGGCGCAGGAGTCCTCTGAGTCGGCCCGTCCTGAGCTGCCAAACCCTTCTGACTCGCCCATTGTATCCACAGCATGACGGTAGTCTGGGACAAAACCAGCAGAGTGTCCTTTCGAGAACTTATGTGATTTCCCCATCATTGTGAATGAAAGATCCTGCGAACTTTTCTTCAGCTTCTTTTCTTTTGTGTACTCTAAAAGAACTGTCGGTGCCATAAGGTCAATCCACGAAATATGGACACTCCGACTTCGCCACCATTATTCAGTTCCCTAAGTAGCATCCAGATTCCAGTTAGTTAATGCCTCGCAGTATAAGTTCCAGATAGGTGTCGAAATTAATCGTTTACGTTGAGTTACAAATTCAAATTTTCCCACCAAATCAGTCGTTTCAAATCCTTCCTTTCCTTCCTTTTTTTTGGACTTTGCTATAGCTAGTTTAGTGTCGATACAGGATTAAATTATGATTCAGCAAGGAGTCGGACAGGGTTTCTTGAATCTATCTGCTATCACGGAATAAAAAACACGCGATTAATGCGGCAATTAAAGCGGATTCATTATCAAGAAGCATCAAACATTGCCTTACAAACAACATCAAACCCTAAATTCGACCAGACTCCACCCTCCCTCAATGGACCTCCAAACCCTAGATCACAGAAACCGAGGAATCCAACCCCAATCTTCCTCCAAAACAAGAAATTGAAAACCCTAAAACTCCCCCAACATGCAACCCCCCAAAAAGCACCGTACAAGAATCAAAACCCTAGCCCTAAATCATACTCCAACCACGAACTCCACGCTAGGGCTAGCAAGAAGCAAGACCCCAACCAAAAGAATGTCCGAAAAATCAAGCCCTAGCTCCAACCAAGCCAGCTCGAAGAAAACCCTATATAAAGATCGGGACCAAGAAATCAAATCATAGACAGCGAAATCGAGAGAAAAAATAGAAAGAAAAAACCAAAAATCAACAGAAACGCTACCAAAATCCAATACAAAACCTGGATCCGAGCAGAGCAAAACCCTAGAAACCGAAATCCTGCCCTCCTCCTCGCCCACCTCTCTCTCTTCCCGTTCTCTCCTCTTGCTTTCTTCGCGGCCTTCAAGAGAGCGAGCGAGACGAGCGAATAGCCGGAACACGAAAAAACCCCACAATAGAGAACAGCGATGGAAAACCCCCCAGCCCCTCCTACTCTATTTATAGGCCCCACCCTCCCCTCATGGTCGGTGCCCAACCGATCCGCGCCGTTCGTCTTTTCCGACCTCAACGCGATCGATCGCGATCGGACGGCTCTTGTCGGTTTCAGCGTCCGCTTCGCTGGATCCCTTTTCGTCTCGACACGAAAGCCTCCCCTGCCCCACTTCACACAAAGCGTTCCATCCTGGCGTGTCATGAAATTATTGGTGTTTACAACTGAGCCAAATGGTTCTAACCAATAGAATTATGCCGTATGGCATGGAGTGTTCGGTGATTCAGTGGGCGCATTAGATTATAAGAATCGAATCAACGTCTAGGGTTTCGAGGTGGGAACGGGTGATTGGTTTCGTAAAACAACACGTTTCTTTTTGACTTGAGACGTTATTGGCGGTGCGATCACCAGTTGGCACGGTTGTATGAAACTTGATGCGGCTGGCCACGTGTAGGCACGTGTCCCGTCACGGATTTGGACCCCATGTGATGGGTGCACGTGATGGAGGGCTCGGAATGGGGTCGTGGGCGGTGTGCGGAGCGGTACGGGATGGTTGGCGTTACGGCAGATGAGAAAGCGGCAGTCGGCTGCGGCTCCGGTTCAAGTTCGATTTGTATCTTTGGTTCACCCAAGTGGCAGGCATGCGCCCAGCAAAATTAAAAACACATGCACAAGTCAAATTTATTTACGCTACCTCCATGGCCCCACCAGGGATGCCAATGGAGCGGATAGTTCGCAAATCCAACCTACTCAACCCGCACTAGAGCGGATAAATGGATAAGCTAAATAGATCATGGGATGAGATGAGATGGATAAAAATTTTAGTGAATCCACTGAGGGAAAAGGGGGGAATGGATATAGCCTAAATCTGCCCCACTCCGTATATAATAAAATTATTAAGTTATCCCAAAATATATATATATATATATATATATATATATATATATATATAGACACACAATATTGAGTTAAGGTTCGAACGTGTTCTCTCTACCCACTATCCAAAAAAACTCATTTCTTGCTTACCATCATTTCAACCATTAAAAACAGCCATCGTCCATCACCGATCGTCCTTCCGTTTAAATGAAGTGTTTGTGTAGGACTTATATTGGACAAGCCAATTGATAATTCCCTTTCTTTTTGTTTATTCTCAATCCATGGATTGCATTAATAATCACACTTATATATTTCAAGAAATTGAATTGTTCTTGCGGATGCGTGTATTTGGTTCTTGTTCAGGCTTTTGTACATTGATACCATTGACATCAATTTTTTTTATTTTTTTTATTTTTTCTATAGGAATCATTTTTTTTTATTTGATGGTATTAAGCAGCATTAGTTACTGATTTGTTAGCTGCTAGAACTATAAATGTGTAGCTGAAATATATAACTTCAAGTTAATTTTTTGGACTGCTTGAAATTGCTTGCTTTAGTTATTTATGTTCTTTATTCAATTTTGATTATTTATACAAAAAAACAAATGTGTATAAGTGTTTTATTAATCAGTTTACAAAAAAATGACAATACCTCAATGTTAAAGTAACCGTTTCACTTAAAGTCCAGCAACATCAATACCTGAAAGCTCACAAATGCACCACCTAGTTCAAGGAAAATGTCGTCTATTATCAATATGAGTAAGGACACCAAACTATAAGTAACGAGAAGATTGACATCGGAAGCTTGGAAGCATTTTACTAAGAAAAAAATTAATAGAGAAGACAAAGTTGTTTGTAACTATTATGGAAAGCAACTTATAGCAAGACGTGATGATGAACTTCGCATTTACATGAATACTTAAAGAGGTGCCCTAAAAAGGGTTCTTGGGATCTAAGGCAGTATGCTTTGATAAAGGCAAGAAACCCAATTGATGGGATAGTGACAATCAAAAATTGGACTTTTAATCAAGAGGTTTGAAAAACTAAATTTCTCTGGATGATAATTATGCAAGAGTATCCTCATATAATAGTGGAGCATAGTGAGTTTAAGAAGTTTGTTAGTAGCCTTCAGTCAATGTTTAAGTTTATTTCTAGGAACACTATCAGGAGCGATATTCTCAATATTTTTGAGGTTGAGAGGGCAAATACGATGAGCTTGTTGAAATAAATTGATAGTAGAGTTGCTATCATAATTGATATGTGGACTCAAATAATCAAAAAAAGGGATACATGGTGATTGCAGTTCATTTCATTGATGAGAATTGGGTTTTGCATAATCGGGTAATGAGATATATTTTTTAACCTATTTTGTTGGCTATTTTTGTGTTATAAGATTAAATTAGTATGGTACTATATTGCTGTTTTTGTGCTATAAGATTAAATTAGTATGTTACTACATAATACATTGCTTTTTTTTCTGCCATAAGATTAAATTAGGATGTTACTATATTATTGTTTTTATGCTATAAGATTAAATTAGTATGCTACTACATTATTGTTTTTATGCTATAAGATTAAATTAGTATGCTACTACATAATTTATTACTATTTTTTGTGCTATGAGATTAAATTAGTATTCTACTACATAATATATTGCTATTTTTTGTACTATAAGATTTAGTATGCTACTACATAATATGTTGTTATTTTTTTATACTATAAGATTAAATTAGTATGCTGCTATATTGTGTAACATTTTTTTTTGCTTATTATATTTCTGATTTGTCTATATGCCAACTCCTCACACAAGTGATGCAATTTCTAATTGTTTGTTAGATTGCTAAATAGATTGGAATATTGATCGAAATTTGTTTATGATAACAGTGGATAACTATTCTTCCAATGATTTGTTATGGAGAAACTTCTTGTTAGACTTCCTAAAAATTCATTAATTTTAAAAGGCACATTACTTCACATTCGTTGTTGTGCCATATTCTGAATTTGATTGTTAAAGATGATTTGGATGTGATTGGAAAGAGTATCAATAAATTTATGATAGTGTTATTTTTTGGACTGCAATACCTAAAAGGTATGAAAAGTTTGAAGCAATGACTATAGATAGTTATCCATTTCGTGTAAAAAGAGATTATCTAAAGATTGCAAAACTCATTGGAACTCTACTTATCTCATGCTTAGTACTGTTTTGATTTATCAAAAGGTTCTTACTCGCTTGTATATACATGAGCCTCAATATAATTATTTGTTGGATGAGAATGAATGGTTATTGGTAAATAAAATTTGTGAAAGATTGAAATTATAATATGACAGAGTTATTTTCAGGGACCAAGTATTCAACTGTTAATATTTATTTTTTCAAGTGTATGAAATTAGAATTACTTTGTCAAAGTGGACCATGGATAATAATGAGGTGATTTGTCAAATGGCATCCAAAATGCTTGAAAAATTTTTAAAATATTGGGATGAAATTCATGGGATTATGGGTGTTGCTGCTGTTTTGGATCCTACGTATAAGTTTCATTTGGTTAAATTTTATTTTCAAAAGATATATGATGTTGATGGTACTATTGAAGTTCAAAAAGTTAGAGAATATTTTGCTCGGATTTTCAATGAATATGAATTTAGGGCATCATGTGATAAATAAGAAACCTATAGTATGGATTTCTTTTTCTCTTCATCTAGTGTGTTGCCTTTGGCTGTAGAGGATTATGGGGGTGGTAATTCAATGCTTGATCTTGAGTTTGATATTTATCTTAATGAAGTTATTGATAATGAGCATGTGAAGTCTGAATTAGAGAGGTACTTAGAAGATAAAATGGTATCAAGAAAGCAAGATTTTGATATTTTGGGATGGTGGAAAAATGATAAATTTTACCCCATACTAAGAAAGATTATAAAAGATATTTATACTATTCTCGTTTCTACCATTACTTCTGAATTTGCCTTTAGCACCAGTGGTATGTTGATTACTTCACATCACAATCGACTTCATCTAAAGATATTAGAGGCATTAATGTATTTACAAAATTGGATTAGAGTAGAAAGGTCTGCGCAAAGGCTAAGCAAGGTAATATTTAAATTTTAATCTCTAATTTGTTATTAAACATCATATACATTTATTATAATTATTTTTAGTGTTTTACTTTTTTCTTTTATTTCTTTTTGTTATTTTAGCTTCTACATCAAATGAGTTTGAGATTACTTATCATGAAGATGGCACGGTATTGAGCGATTGTGAAAGAGAGAAAGAAGAGGTATAATTTAATTTATGTAATATCTAAATAATTAAATTATTTTTTTTAGAAAGTACTTTTTACTAAGTTCAATTTTTACTTATTTTTCAATTTTACTTATTTATATTTTAGGAATAGCAAATGTGAGTAAGATTTTTATGGAGTAAGATTTTACTCATTTGGAGCACTTGACATGTGATGGACAGAAGGATCTTTCTTTATTTATATATCCTCTCATTTTGAGAACTTATGCTGGACTCTATAGTTATTGGTTTTTATGTTTATGTTTGTTGTACTAAAATTTTGTGTTGGACTTGATAGTCGAATTTGATTTTAGATTTTGTAGTAGAATTTGGCCACTGGACTTTATATGTCTATGTTAATATTCGAACTAAAAAAATTACCATTGAATTTGTATTATTATATTTATATTTATCAAGCAGAGTGCGGTGGGGCGAGGCAGGGTGAAAGAGGGGGATTAGGGTGCTGGGTGGGACGGGTAGTGAGATAATGAATATTGTGATGGAGAAGATAATGGAGGAGTAAATTCTATCCATTGTGGATAATGGGCCAAGGATGGGGTGGGGTTTCAGAGATGTAGGGTGGGGATGGGGGAGTAGATCCCCACCCCATTGACATCCCTAGGCCCTATCTCTAAAAAGTGGGCTCTTTTTTCGGTATATAAAAGTTGACTCTTTTAATATCCACACACACACAACACAACACACACACACACATATATATATATATATATATATATATATATATATATATAAAAGAAAACTCGTAAAATACCTTTAGGAGGAAAAGGTTTCAAAGCTTTAATTTTCTTGCCATATTTTCTAGATTGATAAAATGATATAATAATTTATAAAATTCTTTGATAATTACAAAAAATATAAAATTAGAGAGGATAAATATATGACAAATAAGAGATATAGTTCATATGAAATTGAACCATGTATACTTTATCAAATATAATATTTTTTATTGTATTTGATGATATTAGCAACTTATGTTGGTAAGACTAATTTTCTTGTTTTAATATTGTCAAGTCTCTATCGTATATTATATTTGTTATGCTTGTTTTCATTTGTTTTGTGGACAAATGATGATAATTTGAAGTCAACTTTTATCATAGAAGTTAAATAAAAAATATAAAATATTTATATTATTTTATATTATTAAAGCATGAAAAATAATTTATATGAATTAGAATTTCTATGGTATGACAACTGTAAATATAAAAGAAAAGGCACTTTGATTTAATTAGTTCTCTTACAAAAGTAAACAAACAAAGAATTCTATTTATGAAAAATAAATACAAAATCAAGATAAAAGGCATGGCATAACATGTTGGAACACAGCTTATGATATATGCTGGATATAGTCTAAGAAAGTTAACAAAATCAGTTATCTGCTTTATAGAAAATCAAACAAATTAACTTATAGAAGATCGCTAAACTAAAATTGAATATAACTAGAAGCATGCGTAGCACTGTCTTAAGGTGTATTTCCATCCTTCATGCAAGAAATCTCGAAAACACCATCTCAAAATATGATTGGTATCTTTTGCCTACAATTATGACCATAGAGGAGATTGATAAAGACTCTTTCTGTACCCAAGAGAAGAAAAAGAAGAAGAATTGATCGGAGAAAAATCAGAAAGAAGACCAATAGAAGAAATGTTTGGAAAAATTAAAAAGAAAAACAGCTTGAGCTCTTAGATTGTTTATTGGATTAGGATTGGTCAAGGGGTCTTTTTATAGCCATCAGATTCTAAATGTTGGGCCAGTCCAATGTTCAGAAATTAAATAGCCCAAATAAAACCCCA
Organism: Elaeis guineensis; assembly: GCF_000442705.2. Classification (NCBI taxonomy): domain Eukaryota; kingdom Viridiplantae; phylum Streptophyta; class Magnoliopsida; order Arecales; family Arecaceae; genus Elaeis; species Elaeis guineensis. Next base: position 18,833,314 of record NC_026001.2, read on the forward strand.
ACATTCAGATGATTAAAGCCCGACGGTTCAGAAGATTAAAGCCCGGCAGCTTAGAAAATTAAAGCCTAACGTTCAAAAAATCTAATGTTTAAATATTAAAAGCCCAATGTTTAAAAAATTAAAATGATAATTAAAAGTTGAAATAAAATAAATAAAAAAATAATTTTGGGTTGGAAAAGTGCTAAGCTCGCACCCGCGCCCGCGCCCACACCCATGCCCACCCCGATTCAGTTTAGTTCGTGCATGTATATTAAAGATTTTTTTTCAAACTACTTAAATGCTCCTAAGGTCTTAGTCAAAAAAATTTTCTCATATAAAGGGCTCAAGAATCATCCTACTCTCGATGTGGGACTAAAAAAATCTCAAACAAATTAAAAATAAATTTAGAGGGATGAAAAATTTTGAGTTTCTAATTTTGAATTTCCCGCAATATAACACATTATTAAAGTTATTTATCTTCCTACCATATATATCTGGGATGTTGCTTGGGTACCATCAAACCTCAGCTTCAGTAACAAAACCATGCTGCCTTCACCTGTTGTTATAGTCACACTCTCGGATCAAATTAGTGTTTGCAAACATGCCTTTTTTTGCGACCTTGTACTTGTCTCCAATGTCTTGGCATGAATAGATGCCTCCCTCGCAGCCCCTCTGGTGCTTCTTAAATAACCAAAGAAGTCCACAAGAGTCCTGCATCAACTCCATCTCACTGCCTTATCTCATTTTGGACAAAACTTTATCCTCCTCAAACCTAATCAAGTTACTTCTCAAGCTAATCTAGGAACTCGAGTGTGATAGGCGATATTCTTTAGAAGAGTTCATCACAAAAAAAAGGCCTTTTATCACTACTTCATTGAATCATAACAAGCCCCATATGTTCTATCTCAAGAGGCCTGTGTATCTCTAAAGCCTTCCAAGTTTATCATGCCATCCATATAAGCTCTATTAAGAGTTGGAAGGTTTTATGTCTGGAAGGCCAACCTAGGTAGTACTCCTAACTAAGATGATCTCTTGTATTAAAAATGTGATATTTGAAGTAAGATTTTATACATGGCCCTTCATTCCATAATTTTTCTTAAATTTTAGGGGTCGAGCTTTTACTCTTCTATCCATTTAATAGGTATAGACACAAGGCTTTTTTTTTCAACATGCAGGGAGGGGGGTGGGGGAGGAAAGATAACTAATAGTAGCTATTTAAACCATTGTATGACTATAGATATATTTTTTTCTAAAGTCCAAACTATTTTTCTAATATTAAAGAAAAATATTTTGATTGTTATTGTCTGCCAAACTTAATGTAAATTTTGAATGATAGCAAAAATAATTGATTCTTAAAAGCAGAAAAATATGGGAAATATCAAGGTTTCTATGTGTATTTGAAGAAAAAAATTGATAAATCTTCTCAATTGCCAGCAATTTTTTCAATCTTCATAGTATTGGCAAGTAGAAAGAACTATAATGACTACATATCTTTTGTAAATTGATTGTTCCTGTTCCTATTTGAGAGGGAGAGAGATGGAGAAATTATATTTGTTCATTGTTGTCACTAATAATTAGGATTCCATTCTACTAGTAGATTTTCTCTCTTGATTCATAATTAACTTGCAAAGAGATTAGGATTGGAGGAGTTGGTGGAGGGAGTAGACTCTATAATGTGGGATTTTAGGACTTTTATTAAGCATGATGAGAAATAAGCAGGATGGAGGATTTCATAGAGGTAGGATCACATTCTATAATAATTTAGGGAGGCAGAATATTTTTAATTGTATTGAGAGTTTTGATTGACCAAAAATTTTAAACATTATGGGGACATTATGGGATATGGGCATTCTGAAAATAATAAATTTTTTACATGATTATTTTTACATATATAATTTTTAAGATTATAATTTACTAGATCAAATTACTTGCAATACAAGTGCATGGCTTATTTCTTATTTAGATTTTCACATAAAAATTACCAAATCCAACAAGAATACTAGACTTTTGGGCTTTTTCATTGTGGATAAAGTAGAAGTAGATATATAAAGTACATATAGTTATTTATCTGTATAATCTTAATGCATATTAAATACCAAAAAATGATATCTGAGCTTCCATCCCTAATTAACCTTCACTTTCACTAAAAGAAAAAAATAAAATTAGAAATGAAAAAATCCATTTCAAATAAGGGAATTTTGTTGCTAAATATATTTAGCAATGGAATAGAAACAAAAAATTCTGTTTCTGTTTATCCCATTGCAAAATCCATCCGAAATAATTTTTGCATCCGTTTCTAAATTTACAAATAGATTAGCAATGTAACTCTTTCTATTTCAAATTAGCAACTGAAATATATCCGTTTCAAATTAGCAACAGAAATATTTTTATTTTAAATTAGCAATGGAATACTTTTCTGTTGCTAATTTGAAATGAAAATATTTCTGTTGCTAATTTGAAATGGAAAGAGGTTCCGTTGCTAATTAGAAATGAAATATTTTGTTTCTAATTAGAAATAAAAATTTTATTTCTAAATAGAAATAGAAATATTTTTCATTTCAAATTAGCAACGAAAATGATTTTCGTTGCCAATTTGAAATGGAATATCTTTCGATTTTTATTTAGAAATGGAAGCATTTTTGTTGCTAATTAGAAATGAAAACAATTTTATTGCTAATTAGAAATGAAAATTTTATTTCTGTTCCATTTCAAATCAGATAAAAAATAAAAAAATTACTTTTTAGAAGCGAAACTGTAATCCATTTCTAATCAGAAATGGAATTCTATTTCTATTCTGTTTCTAAATTTATAGAAATAAAAAAATAAAAATTTTTATTTATAATTTTCTACTTAATCATGTATTTTATATCTAATGTTCAATTAAAAACTAAATATAATAAAAAATATATTTTATTAATATAAATAATAGATACAATATAGTATTAAAATTCAAATACATCAAATAGTCTGATAAAAAAAAAATCTAAAATCCAACTGTCATCATCATCTTCAACAACATCATCTGGTGGAGTATCTGGATCGGAGTATAAACTTTGAGTGGCTCATCATCCGCTATATTATCTCCTCCATCTGGGCATCCGATCTTGTAATCTCTGCTCTCTCTCATTTTGCTCTTCATTCTGCTCCTTCAATATAGCAACAGTCTGTTGGAGCTCTTGATTTACAACAACGATCTTCTGAAGCTGTTGATTCTGTTTATCAATTTTTCTCTCAGTTGTTGAGCTCATTCTCTAATACCTCTGAATGCATGCAAGATGATGTAGCTAAGGATGATCCGTAAGATGACTGAGAATAAAAAGTAAATGCCTGAGAACCCACTTCATACACTCTACGCTTTTTCTTTCCCCCAATGGCCTCATACCAAAGCTGTCTCTCATCCACAATAGCTGCCTCCTCCGTGCCCTCCCCCTCCTCCTCCTCTATGCCCTCCCCCTCCGTGCCTCCTCTACATCCTAACCCCCCACACGGTCCTGCCTCCTCTATGCCCTCCCCCTCCCCCCGGCTGTTCTGCCTCCTCTGCGCCTCCTCCCTTCACCCCTCAGAGCCTGAATCTCTTAGGATGGCAGGACATGCAATGGTGAAGGAGGAGGACTCCTCACTCCCATGACTCCGGCTTTCTCTATGGCTTAATCCCCCATGCGGTCCCCCTCCTCCGTGCCCTCCCCCTCCCCCCTGACTGTCCTGCCTCCTCCGTGCCTCCCCCTTCGACCTCTATCTCCGTCTCAAAGAAAAAAATCAAAAAAAAAAACCATCGAGGAAAAAGGGTCTCACAAGCCTCGAAGCTCGCTGTCACCGGCTCACTGTACGCTGGTGTTGTCTCGACGTCGGTGCCACTATTTTTCTCCTCCTCCGTCGCTTGGATGCCACTCACCTCACCAGACGTGGTCGCCCCAATCGACAATCCCTAATCCTAAATGCCATTGCCCAGAAGAAGAGCGAAGAAGAAGGCGAGAAGATGTAGCCTATCATGGTATGTGAGAAGATGCATGGGGTTAGATTTTTATTTGCTTAGGCAGTGAGAAGGCTTAATTTTGATGGTCCATCCCATGGTGGATAACACACCACCCACCCCTTGTATTTCACCATTCCTGATTATGCTTTCTCCACCGTGCATGTGCTCTGGGATTTGCCTTGGTCCACTTGAACTAGGTGCATGCAAAAATTTCTTAGTGAGAAGGATTTTTAGATGGAAAATTTTAAGTCCAATGATTAAATCTAGTCATGAGTAATCTATTTCTTGATCGAATCCTAATGTCAGATTCAAACCCAATGTAAAGAAGATTGGGTCAGATTAGATTAGGTCCATAATCAAAATTTTTGACTCAATAGATCATTTGTGCTGGGTCGATCTATATCTAACCAGGCCCCAACTTAAAAATTTTGGATTTAAATCGAGTCTGAGTCAAGTCTAGATCAAAAAAAGCTAACTATATCTTAACTTAATAAGACTTCAATCATTATTCAAACTTTATTTCTATTCTAATGGGACAACAAAAAAAAATCATAGCCATCCATAGCATGTATCCTCTACCATTTTTTCGATGGGGTTCCACCCTCCTGACCCCCCCGACAAGGGGGCGCTGCCCCCCTTGACCCCCCTCCCCTGTCCGTGACTATCAGTCATAGCGCACATTAAGACTCGGGTCAAGGGGGTGGATCAGGCTCACTATCCCAACATTCACTTGAAATGGGTATGGATTGGATACAGAATTTTTAATTATTAGTTATGCTAAATTTTATCATAGAAAAATTATATATTATTGTTGCTTCTTTAATTGATTTTGATGATTACAAAGTATTTGAGGGGGTTACTAATGATTTTGGTTTGGAAAAAAAATTATTGTATTTCAGGGGCAAAATCATAATTTTATCGATTCTGATTCAGAAGCCTCAAAAGCAAGAGCAGAAGATTTGTAATCTATTGGAGGCAATTTTAATATTTTTGGATGTGTATTTTGAAAGTAAATCATGTTTATAAATTTGAGTTGACCCCATGAGTCGACTCATGTCAAAAGGGATCGAACGGCATAAAATTTTTTGCTGGCACACTCAATTGAGTCGACCCCATGAGTCGATCCCTATGCATGAGTCGACCCTATGAGTCGACCTCTATTGCTGTGCAAGCCAAAGATACAGAACTGTCAATTTCTGTTCTGTACCATATGAGTCGGCCCCATGAGTCGACCCCTGTGCATGAGTCGACCCCTGCGATGGAAAAATTCTGCAATAGTTAGTTTTCAGCTCATTTTGGCTGCATTTAATGCCCATTTAATGTGCTTTAATGGCTCTATTTCAGCTCAGATTACTCTCCACCATCATTTGAAGTTATAAAAGGTACTTAAAAGAGGGAATCAATGAGGTTTTGAAAAAAATTCTTCAAGCATTCACTTCAACCCTAAGCTAGAGTCCTCTTGAAGTTAAAGAAGCTTTTATTTCAAGTCCACCAACCCCTCAAGAGCTTATTCAAGTCTTCAACCACCTTGAGAAAAATCAGAAAAGCTTGCTTCTCTTTGTGTAAAGTGTATTTAAAATTTTATTCGCTCATTAAAGGAGCTACATCTGTATTTTCATGTGATTAACATTATACTCTATTTTTGAGTTGATTTTTTTATTTTGGAAGGATTTCAAAATGTAGAAAGGTTGATTCGAACCTTGAATCGGATTGTATTGGGTTGGCTTGTACTCGAAAAATAAGTGTTCTAGCTTGGAATAGCTAGAGTCGGAGGTTCGACGTTGTATTCGATTTGAATACGGATTAGTGGATTTGAATTCTCAAATAGGAGCTTGGAGAGTGGACGTAGGTGCAAGGTTGGTACCGAACTACTATAAATCTTTTTGTTTGTGTTGTGCTTACTTGCTCTCCTTTTAAATTTTCTTATCTTCTTGCATTCTTGCATTCAACTTCTACACCTTGCTTAAATTTTACTCTCCATATTTATCCTGCTCATTGTTAAATAATCCTCATAGTTGTAAGTTAATTTTAAATTTTTAAAAATTAATTCACCTCCTCTCTTGGGTTGCATAGTTAGACAACAAATGGTATCAGAGCTCGGTGCTCTAGCCCTACTTTGATTTAACCATCAAAGATCTAAAGATCTATGGCAACTCAAGTCGGTGCTTCACTAGCCGAGGGGCAGTCCAACAACCGACCTTTACTTTTCAATGGGTCAAACTATACTTATTGGAAAGCTCGGATGAAAATCTTTATTCAAGCACTTGACATATATGTGGAGTATCATAGTAAATGGACCACACACACCATTAGAATAATTGATGGTGTGGAATCAACCAAATCCGAAAAAGAATGGAATGAGATTGATAAGAAAATAGCTCAACTAAATGCTAAAGTCATAAATATTTTGTATTGTACTCTAGATGCTAATGAATTCAATCGTATTTCAATATGCATGTTAGCTAAGAAAATATGAGATAGATTAGAAGTAACTCATGAAGAACTAATCAAGTGAAGGAATAAAAAATTAACATGCTTGTGCATAAATATGAACTTTTTAAAATAAGCATGATGAATCAATAACTGAAATGTTTACTCATTTTACTGATATTATTAATAGTCTAAAAAGTCTTGGTAAGTCTTATTCTAACAGTGATCTCGTGAGAAAGATTCTGATGTCTTTATCAAGGACTTGGGAGGCCAAAGTGACCGCAATCCTAGAAACTAAAGATCTGAATATCTTACCTTGGAGGAGCTTCTAGGATTGCTGATGACATATGAGCTAAGTATGAAACAAATCAAGAAGAAGATGTCAAAAAGAAGAGGATAATCATCCTCAAATCCACTGCTCAATCTGATGAAGAATCCGATGATACAGAAAATTAAGAGCCGGATGAAGAAATGGCCCTCATTACTAGAAGGTTTAAGAAATTTTTGAAGAAAAAAAGATAAGGAATGAGAAGAGGCCACCTACAAAAGGAGAACATATAAAGAAAAGGATAAGGAGCAACCTCTTATTTTTATGAATGCAAGAAATCAGGACACTTTAAGTCTGAATGCCCACAACTAAAGAAGGATCCCAAGAAGTACAAGAAGAAGGCCATGGTGGCTACATGGAGCGAAAGTGATGAGTCAAGCTCCGAAGAAAAGACTCAAATGAACAAGCCAACTTGTGCCTTATGGCATATGAAAATGAGGTAAATACTGAAACTCCTATTGACTTTACCTTGAAGAACTTCATGAAGATTTTATGATCTAATTGATGAATTAAAGAAGCTAGGGTAAAGAACAAAAAATTAAAATCAAAAATCAATTTTTACTAAAAGAAAATAAAAATATTTAAATAAAAAATTAATCCTGTCTCAAAAAATTTGAACTTAAAAATTGAGATTGTCAAGTTAAAATCAATGGTTGAGAAGTTCACTTTAAGTTCAAATAAGCTTACATGATACTTGACAATCAAAAGGCATTTATGATAAAGTCGGTATTGGATATAACCCTTTAAAGAAAAAAAATTTTTGAAAAACATCTTTATAAACTCATCATACAATAAGTTTCCAAATATAACTTGCTTTAAATATGGTAGAGTAGGATACAAATCCTATTCATTTTTTCTAACAAATCTGAAAATTTCAATGTAAAGAAAATATGGGTTCCAAAAGGAACCATTATGACAACAAAAAAACCAAAGAAAACTTGGATACCTAAAGTCAAAACTTGACTCTTGTGTGTAGGTGTGTCTTGCATCCCAAGGAGCAAATCGAAATGGTATCTTGATAGCGGATGCTCAAGACACATGACTGGTGATGAATTCTAATTTATCGCACTTGATGCTAAAAATAGAGGGATGGTCACTTTTGGAGATAATGACAAAGAAAAGATCATTGGTATAGGTAATATTGGTATCACTCCCTCCAAGTATATTAAAAATATTTTATTAGTAGATGGTTTAAAATATAATTTATTAAGCATCAGTCAATTTTGTGATAAAGGATACAAAGTCATTTTTGAATCTTTAGTTTGTATTGTAACTAGTCCTATTAATGAAGGTATTAAATTTGTTGGGCATAGACATGGTAATGTTTATATGGTAGATTTAAATAATCTTTCCAAAATAAACATGCAATGTCTAGTAGCCTTGAATGCCAAGATTAATGAGACTAGTTGGCTTTAGCATCGTAGGCTTGTACATATTAGCATGCATTCACTTTCAAAACTTATTAAAAAGAATTGATTATCGGCTTACCCAAATTGAATTTTGAAAAAGATAGAATTTGTGATGCATGCTAAATGGGTAAACAAACACGAGTCTCATTCAAATCTAAAAATATTGTTTCAACTACTAGGCCATTAGAACTATTGCACATGGATTTATTTAGACCCACTAGAACTACTAGTCTAGGTAAAAAATGATATAGTTTTGTAATTATCGATGATTTCTCTCGTTTTACATAAAACTTTTTTTTGGCACATAAGTATAAAATTTTCATATTTTTTCAAAATTTTATCAAAAAATCAAAATAAAAAAAAAATTTCAATTCAAAATATTCGAAGTGATCGTGGAACTGAATTTGAAAATCAAGATTTTAAAAAATTTTGTGATGAAAAAGGTATTGACCATAATTTTTCAGCACCTAGGATACCCCAATAAAATGGGACAGTAGAAAGAAAAAATATAACTCTTGAATAAATGGCCCGTACCATGCTATGTGAAAGCAACCTGCCAAGATATTTTTAGGCGAAAGCAATTAACACGATATGTTACATATTAAACTGTGCTTTAATTAGACCAATTTTAAAGAAAACCCCTTATGAGCTTTGGAAAGAAAGAAAATCAAATATTGTATATTTTTATGTTTTTGATTGTTGATGTTTTGTTTTGATCAATGGTAAAGAAAGACTAGAAAAATTTGATGCTAAATCTGATAAAGTAATTTTTCTTGGTTACTCCTCTTCTAGCAAAGCTTTTAGAGTTTTCAATAAAAGAACTTTAATAGTAGAGGAGTCAATACATGTTGTTTTTAATGAAACTAACGATCTTCTTTCAAGAAAAATGAAGGTATTGATGATGCAGATCCTCTTATAGAAGGGATGAAGGAGATCACTCTAAAAGACTCAACCATTCAAGATAATGAAGAACATGAAGACAAACAGGATGAGGAAGGTGAAGAACAACAAGAACAACCTCAAGGTACAAATGATCTATCCAAAGAATGGAGGTATGATCACAATCACCCCAAGAAACTAACCATTGATGATCCTACACATGGTGTAAGAACTCGCTCTTCACTTAGAGATGCATTCAATCATTTTACTTTTGTCTCTCATCTTGAACCTAAAACCATAGATGAAGCTGAAAAAGATTATAATTGGATAAATGCAATGCAAGAAGAACTTAATCAATTTGAAAGAAATAATGTATAGACTTTAGTTTCAAGACCTAAAAATTATTCAATAATTGACACAAAATGGGTATACAGGAATAAATTGGATGAACATAGAAATGTGATAAGAAATAAAGTGAGATTAGTTACAAAAGGTTATAATCAAGAAGAAAAAATTGATTTTGATGAGATCTTTGCATCTGTTGCTAGATTAGAAGCAATTAGACTTCTACTTGCATATGCTTGCTTTATGAATTTTAAGTTATTCCAAATGGATGTTAAAAGTACTTTTCTAAATGAATATATTGCTGAAGAAGTTTATGTAGAACAACCTTCAGATTTTGAAAATCATGCTTTTTCTAATCATATTTTTAAATTAAACAAAATATTATATGGTTTGAAACAAGCACCTAGGGCTTGGTATGAAAGACTAAATAAATTTCTGCTTAATAATAATTTTTTAAGAGAAAATGTAGACACAACCCTTTTCATTAAAAGAAATCAAAATGATATATTAGTTATACAAATATATGTTGATGACATTATTTTTGGGTCTACTAATGAAACTCTTTGTCAAGATTTTGCTAAGCTCATGCAGGGAGAGTTCGAGATGAACATGATGGGAGAACTTACATTCTTCTTCGGACTCCAAATCAAACAAACAAAGGAAGGAATCTCCATCATCCAAAGCAAGTACACAAGAGAACTACTCAAAAGATTTGGAATGGAGAACTCCAAAGCAATTGGTACACCCATGAGCCCATCATGTAAGCTTAACAAGGATGAAGGAGGTAAAAATGTAGACTTAAAATTTTATAGAGGCATGATTGGTTCTCTATTGTATTTAACTGCTAGTAGACCAGATATTATATTTAGTGTTTGTCTTTATGCTCGCTTTCAATCAAATCTGAAAGAATCTCACTTGAATGCAGTTAAAAGAATCCTTAGATATCTAAATGGTACACAAACTCTAGGATTATGGTATTCTAAGGACTCATCGATTGACTTGATAGGATATTCAGATGTCGATTTTGCTAGATGTAGATTAGATAGAAAAAGTACTAGTGAAACTTATCAATTTCTTGGAGTTAACTTAATCTCTTGGTTTAGCAAGAAGCAAAACTCGATAGCACTATCTACGATCGAGGTCGAATACATTGCAGTCAGAAGTTGTTGTGCTCAAATCTTGTGGATTAAGCAACAACTTGAAGATTTTGGCATCAAACTTAATGAAACTCCCATAAGATGTGATAACACTAGTGCTATAAATCTAACTAAAAATCTAATTCAGTATTCTAGATCAAAACATATTGAAATTAGGCATCATTTCATAAAAGAATATGTCCAAAATAAAGATATAATTCTTGATTATGTTTGTACAGAAAAATAATTGGCTGACATCTTTACCAAGGCCTTAAGTGAAGATAGATTTTGTGAAATTAGGAGAGAACTAGGAATCCTTGATCTATCAGCTTAAGTATCTCTCTTATTTCAAATTCTTAATGCCAAAAATTCATTGAACCAAATCTATTGAGCTCAACTCTCATTTTTTTTAAGAGCTCAAAAGCTCAAAACTATCATTCACATGATCAATTTTTGGGTAAACATCCTTCTCTCAGAGTTTCAAATTTTTTTCAAAATTGTTCCAACCTTCTTTTGAATTTTTTTGTGCCATGAGTCGACCCCCAGGGTCGACCCTAGGGTAAACTTGCAATTTTGTCAAAACCCTTCAGGCGCTCTCTTCTTATTGGGAATTTTTTCTTGAGCCGACTCAGCCCTTCGTCTTCTTCCTCCCACCGAACCAAAAGTTTCTATCTCTTCTCCCTTAAATCAAAGATTTCTCTCAAATCTCTCCTTCCACTGTTTTTCACTCTTCAAATCGATCGTTTAGGAACCAAGTTCCTCTCCTCTTCCTTCTTCATTTGGGGTGGTTCGAGTTTGCCCCAGACTCTACCCATCTTCTCCAAATCGGCACATCACCTCTCCAAAATCTTTGCCTTTCCACTAGAATCTTTTTATCTCTCCCTCACATTTAGTCTCCTAAGCTCCTTTCAAGTCCTTCCTGTGCAAATGGCTCCCAAAATGAAGCTTCCACAGAGGAGAAAATCTATTTGCGGGTTGGAAGAGAGTGTACGCAGAAAAAGATTAGTGGCCGAGCCCTCTCCTGCTCCAGATCCTGCTTCAGCTTCCACTCAGTCCCCAATCAGCCCAAGCAAGGTACCTCTCTTTGATCGAAAAGTGGAATCCAAAAAAAAATATTGATTTCAAGTTTTTTGAAAAAGAAGGATTCACTATTGGATCGAAGATTAAGTATCAAGGATGAGAATTTTACTGCTCTTTAAAGAAAAATACTTATGTTGATCTAGTCAGAGAATTTTACTTAAATTTGAGCTATAGCAATGCAACAGTAAAATCTACAGTAAAAGGTGTTGATGTTATTCTTGATCCAGTCCACTTGGGACAGATACTGCATTTGCCTTGTGAAGGCTATACTAATATGGAGCTCCCTATTAAAGAAGAAGGAATTAATGTTATCTTAGGGAGAACCTATACTGAAAGTCTACATAAATTAGAAGCAAAAATTCTTTCTGTTGAGGTGAGGCTGTTACATCACTTGGTAACCAAACTGTTTGTCCCTAAGAGTAGTAGACACGACCTTCTATCTGGTAGGGATATTTGCACCTATCTCCAGCCGCATGAGGATATCACAGAGGTCTCAGACCTAACTGCAGAGGCAGCTAGACTTCGAGGAGTTTTAGAGAGTGGCTTTGACTTCTTGAGGAGAGAGATTAGGGGCTCCAGTGAGAATGCTTCTACTCAGTTCAGTATCCTAATGCAGTCTGTATCGAGAGCCTTGGATCTTTTGGACACCATCAGACTTTCTCTTATAGCACAGTCCGTAGCTTCTCAGGCTCCAAGATCCTCTCACCCCTCTACTTGTGCTGGTACCTCTATCCATAACCGAGGCAGATGTGGTTGAGGTCGTGCTCGTAGACTTGATCCTACATCTCCTCACCCTATCTCTGATTTTTTAGATTCTGATCCCTCTAGCCATGACATCTATTAGATCTAGATTAGTTTGTCTCCTATGTCTAGGATCTATCTTATGGGCCTTGTATTTGTTGACTAATTAACTCTTGGATAATTTCTATCCATGACTTTTGTATTTTGAGTTGACTCATGTGTATTGGAACACCTTTTGTATTGAGTCACTTTTGAATATATATATATATATATGTGTGTGTGCGCGTGCGCGCGCGCTTTAACTTTCAATGAATGTCTATGAATGTGATCAAATTGAATTATTTTAAATATGAGATATGAAAAATAACTCATATTAGTGCTGAGAAATACTATGAATTGTAATATCTTCTAGATGAGCAAATTGATATATCCTTTATATTTGCTATGTTGAGGGGGAGTAGAGAAATAAACAATCAAAGAAGGAGGCTAAAGAAGTAAAATATGGTATCAAAAAGGGAGAGTAATAAAAATATGTCCTTTTTGTCATCTTTCTTTTTTTTTCTCTATCCTTAAAATCCCTTAAGATCTTAATTGATGCTATCAAAAAGGGGGAGTAAAGAAAATTTATCCTTTCAAGATTCTTTAAAAAGAGGAGTAGAGAATCTTAATTGATGCTATTAAAAAGGGAGAGTAGAGAATCAAAATCGAATTTGAGCAATAAGCAATAAAGAAATGAGCAATAAGCAAAATTGTTAAGCAAATGTGTCAAAAAACCAAAATTGTCAGCTAATTTTAATTTAATTTTTCAAGCAAATGAACTTATAAGCAAATTTCAAATTGATCTTCAAACTGCTTATGATGCATTTTGTTCAAATACTTGACTATGATATTGAAGTGATGCATCTTCATAAATTTGAAATTCATGTTCAATATTTTATATATGCTTTTGCTCAAGTATTTTGTCATCATCAAAAAGGGAGAGATTATTGCTCCTTTAATTGATTTTGATGATTACAAAGCATTTGAGGGGGTTACTAATGATTTTGATTTGGAAAAAGATTTATTGTATTTTAGGAGCAAAATCGTAATTTTATCAAGTTCTAATTCGGAAGCCTCAAGAGCAAGAACAGAAGATTTGTAATCTATTTGAGGCAATTTTAATATTTTTGGATGTGTATTTTGAAAGAAAATTATGTTTATAAATTTGAGTCGACCCCATGAGTCGACTCATGTCAAAAGGGGCTGAACGGCACGTTATTTTTAGCTGGCACACCCAATTGAGTCGACCCCATGAGTCGACCCCTGTGCATGAGTCGATCCTATGAGTCGACCTCTGTTGCTGTGCAAGCCAAAGATACAGAACTGTCAATTTTTGTTCTGCGCCATATGAGCTGATCCCATGAGTCGACCCCTGTGCATGAGTCGACCCTATGAGTCGATCCCTGCGACGAAAAAATTTTGCAACGGCTAGTTTTCAGCCCGTTTTAGCTGCATTTAATGCCCATTTAATATGCTCTAACGGCTCTATTTCAGCCCAGATTACTCTCCACCATCATTTGAAGTTATAAAAGGCATTTAAAGGAGGGAATCAATGAGGTTTTGAAAAAGGTTCTTCGAGCATTCACTTCAATCCTAAGGAAGAGCCCTCTTGAAGTTAAAGAAGTTTTTATTTCAAATTCACCAACCCCTCAAGAGCTCATTCAAGTCTTCAACCACTTTAAAAAAAATTAAAAAAGCTTACTTCTCTTTGTGTAAAGTGTATTTAAACTATTCGCTTATTAAAGGAGCTACATCTGTATTTCCATATGATTAACTGTTATACTTTATTTTTGAGTTGATTTTTTTATTTTGGAAGGGTTTCAAAATATGGAAAGGTTGATCCGAACTTTGAATCGGATTGTATTGGATTGGCTTGTACCCGAAAAATAAGTGTTCTAGCTTGGAATAGCTAGAGTCGGAGGTTCTGACGTTGTATTCGGTTTGAATATGGATTAGTGGATTTGAATTCTCAAGTAGGAGCTTAGAGAGTGGACGTAGGTGCAAGGTTGGCACCTAACCACTATAAGTCTTTTTGTTTATGTTGTGCTTACTTGTCCTCCTTTTAAATTTTCTTATCTTCTTACATTCTTGTATCCAACTTCTGCACCTTGCTTAAATTTCACTCTCCATATTTATCTTTCTCATTGTTAAATAATCCTCATAGTTGTAAATTAATTTTAAATTTTTAAAAATCCAATTCACCCCTCCTCTTGGGTTGCATAGCTGGGCAACAATTATCTTAGCCTAAATAGTTGTACTAATTAATTTCTTGATGGCAAGGATATTTTAGAACAATAATATAAAATTTTTAAAAAATTAAAATTAAATTATTTTTGACTTTTGATATTTTTATTCATGATGTATATCAAAATTTCATAAAATTTAGACAAAAATTCTCTATTTGCTCAATCATGAACCTTTCCAACCTCATTTTATTTTTAGGTACATATTTGAAAATTGAGAAAGTAAAAGAGATATTCACAATATTTACGAAGAGAATAGAAATGAAAATATATTCTGTTTCAAAATTTATAAATCAAAAATTATTCTATTTTTATGTTTACAATGAAAAATATAATTCATTGTAAATTTTAAAAATAAAAAAAATTTTGTTTCAAATTTTACAAACGGAATCAAAGTGCCGTTTCAAATCTTAGAAACGGAATATGTTTTCATTTGTAATTTAGCAACGAAATTATGATTCTGTTTCTAAATTAGAAATGAAAATAATTTCATTGCTAAAATAGAAACAAAAATATCATTCAGTATCTAATTTAAAAAGCAAAATATACATTCCATTTCTATATTTTGGTGTATATAAAAAATTGCTAAATTAATTTTAATGGATACATTGATGAATTTCTTGATTGAGCAGTTATTTATTTGCATAATCGTATAAGGATATTTTTTAATAGAGCAGTTATTTTTTGATGGAGTAGTTAGAAAGTGGTCAAGTTAGAGCCAGACGTGGCGGCTAATCTTAAGGTTGAAGGAGGTGCTAGGGGTAGTGGCTACTCTGTAAGTTAGAAAGACTGAAAGAGGAAGACATGAGTTAGTTAGGTGAAATTATCGATATGAGAATAATTGAAAGACAGTCATTAAACATTTTAATAGTTAAAATAATTGAATTGATTATACATTTGCTAATTAATAATATATTAAATTAATTTACATAATATTTAAAAATTTTATTTTAATTTATTATAAAATATAAAATAATATTAAAATAATTTTTAATCTTGAAACACATTACAAACAAAAATTTTTTATTGTTAATATTAGAAACAGATATTAACTATCCATTAGTATATTAGAAACGAAATCTTGTTCTATTTTTGAAATTAAAAATAAAAATATTTTCGTTGCTAACATTAGCAACAGAATTTTATTCCGTTTCTAAATTTAGAAACTGATGATTTTTTCGTTACTAAAATAAAAACAGAAGCACTATCCGTTGTTAAAATCAGCAATAGAAAAAGTTTTCATTCCTAATTTAGCAACCGCCGACGGTTCTGTTTCTAAATTTAGCAACAATTGATAGTTCAATTTTTAATTTTAAAATAAAAATTTTATCTATTTTAAAATTAGAAATACAATTATTATCTGTTTCTTAATTTAGCAACAGAAATTTTTTGTTTCTAATTTCCATTGTAATTCCATTTCTAATCTGTTTCAAAATTTTCTATCAAATATTAGCGCTTAATTTAGAAACAAAAAATTTTTCGTTTCTAAATTCTATTATAAATCTATTTTTAAATTATTTCTAATATTTTTTATTAGATTTTGTTCTTTTTTGATTTGGGATGCAACGAGGAATAAAAAAGTTTTATGTTTAATTTTTATTATAATTTTAGCTATTTCTCGTAGTGTTTTGCTGACATGTATCATCTATGTCGTTTTTGAACAGTGAAGTTGAAAGTGGTATGACCATCCCTTCAGTTGAAGAGCATTTTGGGAGTTAAGATGGTGTGTGAGGACACGGGAAAAACCTCCATGCAATGCCCTTTTCAATTGGGCCTGGACCTCTATGTATCTGTATCGGGTCAAGCCTTACCCACCTATTTTCTCTCCCCCTCCCCATTTTTTTTTCCCTCTTGGTTACTATTGAGATTTGGGGGTTTTGAAGGCATTCCTAGGGATCCATTTGGTGGCAGTTTTTGTGATAATCCGGCCCAATTGGGCCCAAAACCAGCTCACAAAGCCCACTAGAGAGAGGAAAAAAAAAAGAGGAAAAACAGAGCAGGAAGACTCCCGATCGGAGTCTTCATCTTCCCCGATCAAGAATCGGAGTCCTAGGGCCATTGAACCCTTCCCCTCTCCTCTATGGGTAGACCCTGCAGCCACCGATGATTGCCGGAGATTTTTCTCTGCTTTTCCGTTTGAAGCCGCGACTCCTCGATCTGTGTTCACCGCGATTTCACGCCGGTGGGGGTCACCGGAGGTTGTGGTAAGGTCTCCTTCCTCTCCCTCTCTTCTCTCCCTTCTTTCCCGTGCCTGTGAGCACGATGGCCGGCGACGGGTGTCGCCGGATTTAGTTGGAGAAGGAAACCCCCTGTTCGTCGCCTCTTTCCTCTGATTTTCCGGCGCCGATGGTCACGCCGACCGCCGGCTCTGGTCTCTCCGAACCCGGGAGAGTCGGCTGTTGCCGTCGGCCACCATCGGCCATGATATGGCCGGGATCGGCCGGTCAAGGCACGGGGACCTCTAGGTCCCCTGTTTCGGCCCAATGAAAGCCCGGGAAGAAGAAGAAAAGAAAAGAAAAGAAAAGAAAAGAAAAATGAAAAAGAAAAAGAAAAGAAAAAAGAAAAAGAAAAAAAAATACAAAAAAATATAAAATAGAAAAAAAAATAAATAATAATAAGAAAAGAGAAAATTTTCCTCTCTCCCCTCTTTTTCCCTCTCTCTCTCTTTCTCTCTCTCTATTGTCTCTTTCTAAAAAGAAAAAAAAAAGAAAAAGAAAAAGAAAAAGAAAAAGAAAATATATATATATATAATAAAATATATATATATATATATGAGAGAAAATTTTTCTCATCTCTCTCTTAAGTCTTTCTCTCTCTAGAATTAGACTTTCTCTCTCTACCTTCTCTCTACATTTTCTCTCTCTAAATTTTCTTCTTATTTTCTCTCTCTAGACCTTTCTCTCTCATTATGGATTTCGTCTCTCTAGGGTCATTCTCTCTCTCTGATTACATCACAGACCCTAGGATAAACTTGAGATGAAAATATGATGATCTGGGACTGCTCCGAAATTCGTGCAGTAGATTAGATCCTGATCCGATCCTTCTTCGAAATTGATAACATCGATCATGATTAATCCATATTAAGTCACCCTGATACGACCTCTGATGATCTCAATCATGATTGCCACTTTTAAAGGATACGAAGATTCTCTCTTCACTTTCTCTCTCTACTTTCTCTCTCATGACCGACTTTCTCTCTCTAAAAAAAAAGATCTATGAATCCTGTATCGAGTCATGCCTTCATCTTTTAGAAGCTTATATTGACTCTAACAAGATGATCTGAAGTTGCTTTGATATCCGTGCTGTATGTCAACCTCATCTGATCGTATCAAAGATCTTTCAAATTTATTATTAAAGAACCCTATTGATTGATCTTGACTTTAATTCGATCTGTGCCTCACGAATTCTTGATCAAGTCACTTGAATCTGACTCTCAGATCAAAGATCCTAAATTGCCCTGGTATCTGGATGGTCCGACACATTCGGTCAATGGTCCTCTTTCCTTATGATTTAATCTTATTATATTTATGGAATAGAATTTGATAATGATTTGATATTTTAAATAGGATTAGCTGATTCTTCTTACGAAGTCTAAAGATCTAAGATGAAAGAGGTAAGTGGATCTTATGCTCCTTATTTATTTTTAAATGATTATGTTTTTATGCAAAGAATTGCTATTGATGAAATCATAATTTTTCATAAAATAAGGATCGGCATATGTGATATGAAAGAGCATGTTTTATTATGAGCATTGATTTTATGAACATGTCTTATGAAAATAGCATAATTATGAAACATGAATTTCATTATTTTTCCATCTATGGATATGTATGCTTTAAGAAAAAGATATAATGATTTCAAAGGCTCTCAGATGGCTATGAATGAATCCCTTCGGGAAGGTCGACATTCGGAGCTAGCATCCACACGAAACATGGCCCTGCCAGCGGGTATAAAGTTGGCACATGAATTAAGAACTATGTCGATTAAGAAACATGGCCCTGTCACGGGTATAATAGTGACTTTAGCACGAATATCTGTGAGCAATGTTTTGAAACATGACATGAATACATGATGAAAATGATTTACGATTCATGATTGTGAAATATACATGATTTATGCATGCATGATGAGTTTATAACTTGTTTTGTTATATGCTCTATGAAATACTTTATTTTGTATTATCTGTTATTTTCTAAATATTGCATTATCATGAAAAACTTATGCTTGATCCGATAAGGAAGTGCAAGTTCTACTTACTGGGCTAGTGTAGCTCATATTCTTTTTGTTTTCTTTTTGTTTGAACAGAGAAATAAGGTTAGGATCGGCAAAAGGAATCCAAGCTTGAAGACCGGCATAGCAAGCTGAAAAAAAATTTGACAACAGAAGTTTAATTTATTTTATAATCATAAATTTGTAGTTATTTATGAATGTTGAGATTCGGGTTAGTACTTGCTTTTGGATTTAGATGCTCTGATCCATATTGGTTCGATTATTTGATGAATAATAGAATTGAATCTTTTTATTTGACGGATTTTAGATGATTATGATGAATTGGCTTCGTATTATCGTGGGCTCCATCCCTCGGTAGCATGGCCGTGTTATGTTCCGGATTTGGGGCGTGACAGTTTTAGGGGATATTAGATGGCAATATGGTGGATCTTCTTGATAACTAGTCATTTGAGAGACTGGGTTGCTATGACATTTGGGATATATTTTGGGCTGATCTAGTCAACATCCAACTCGACCCAACCTGCACTATAGGAAGTTTGGGCAGCTCATGTCACAAACATTTGGCTCGTTTTAAAATCAGGTGGAACTTACCTAGTCAATATAATACTAAAACTTTTTGCCATATAGGAAAAATGCTAGTCATTTAAGAAATTATTCTTCTTATTAAGAATTATATATAGACTACTGATATAGATTAGGAATTATAAGCATGGCTCTAGAAAAGAAAGTGTTCTTTTGCAAATTTTGATTTGTTATGAGCTGGCCGATTTCGATCCAACCCCACTCATAAGTTATTAAGTTGAGTTAGGTCCGCATGAATTGCATCGAGTATAGACTAACCTGAGCTTGCGCTAGATTTCTGGTCATTTAGATTGAGCTTGGGACCTATGGCTACACCAACCTATTTAAAAATCCATCTGTATTTAGAATGCAAATGGTGGAGATGTGGTTTATAGATAACTCAAGGTGCACTTGATGTTAATGCCACAATTAATGAAATAGAAAGTTGAGACTATCTAGATTTTTTCGGTTGAGTCTGTCTCTATCTTTATGCTGATGGTGGTGGTAGGCTATCATCCGAGATGGCATGGGTGGTGGTATAGCTACCAATTTTAAAGCTAATTGGACATACTTGATTCCATCCTATGCATCATTATATTGAAAGCTACAATATAAATTTTTAAAATATGACAAGTTAAAAGATACAAATTTAAGGAGCTAAATAACTAATGTATATTGTAACCTCCATTGTACTCTTGCTTGCTAGTCCAATATACTTTGTTGATTTACTTGGCTCTTAATTGCATACTTACACATAACTACAATTCTCATGACTGATTAGATGAATGTAACATGGTAAGAAAATAATAATGTGGGTTGATGTGAAGCAAATCACTTCGTCAATACTATCTTGTTTCTCATTTGAGGGAATGCTTGATCTTCATTTTTTAAAGGTCCATCAAAAACTTGAAAATCAAAATCAATATATCATGACATAATGATGACAAAAAGCCATGATATGTTAGCCAAATATTTTTTTTGTTAGAAAAATACCTTCTTTGGTTAGTTTGATAAATTTTCTGTATCTTTTCACTTTTACATATATATGTTTGTTACTCTCCTTTTGAGTCAACTTGCATCCCTCACTATAACAGTACTTTTATATTAAACTGGTCGGTAATCTCTTTGGTTTTTGTGTTTTCGCATGCATAGTTGTCCATAAGCTACTCCACCACTTTATGTATTATTCTCAAAACATGCTTGTACTTATCATAAGATGCTGAACAAATTTCAACAAATTTATGGCGTTGCTTATATACGTCATCATAATGTTCAATTAGCCCTATGATATGATATAATTTGAAGATCAAGACAATGAATATAGTTGCTTAAAATCTTTTTTACCATGATAAAAAATTAATTTATATTGCTGCTGAGCTTTGAAAGGCATTGGTTGGGAGACAGCCGAGCTGGAGGTTGGTCAAAAGATGAGATGAGGAACATCACTGGAATCTATAACCATAAGTCTACTTATTGTAGATTGTCCAACGAAGAATCCTTCGATACTTAAATTTGTCTAGACAAAAGATCCTTCGATACTTAAGTTAGTCAAAGTTTAGAGAACGATAGAAAGGGAAAAAACAAGGAAAAGAATTTTTGTCTAAAACAACTTAGCTAAGGATCCTTTCCTCCCCTATTTATATAGAGGGAGATTCATTAGCCTTTATGCCAAATTTTTTGAATTTAGTTATGGCATTAATGAGCCTAAAATATGGGCAGTTTTTATATTCTTAATGGGACAACTATCGTGGATAATTATTGTACCCATGATAGTGGATATATCATCCCATATAGATAAAGGAAATGGTCCAGAAGATTCCACTAGAACCGAACAGCCCTTAGTTTGTTACGTTGTCACTAAATGGTCGAAGCATCAGCTTGATTAATAATCAAGATTGAGAAAGTCACTTAGATAACCGAGGAGGTAGATCAGTTAATATCTGAGGTCGAAGAATTTGGTCATCTCCATAATAATATATTGAGATGGAACTTTGCATAGAACATCTTGTTGATTAAGCACACATAATGCATGTTTACATAAAATGCTCCTAAGTTGAAGGAGCAACAAATGCATATAAACTCTTGTTGATTTGTATTGTAAACGAACACCTTAGTTTTTGCTCTGCATATTTTGGTCATATTTCCTTGTCATCTATTCCTTAAATTTGTAAATAATGACTATGGCATCTTCTCAAAAATTAATGAAGAGCTACCATATACCATTAACCCTTCACATCATCTTGGAATTTCTCGAATATACAATTGTATAAACTTTGCTCAATTACTCTTTTAATATTAGAGGTATTACTTGAAAGTCAAGGGAGCCTCTACTGGTAGGAGGTGAGTAAAATACAAGGCTTAGGAGAGTGTGGTTCCACCTTGTATCCATTAACCTCGTCTTGGAACTAGGGAATGCAACCTCTTTTAAGTACAGGTTTTCTTGCTTAACCACCATGCATGATTTAGACCAGGTTTGCCTGATTGGTAGTAGATGGGCCATGCCGCAGTTGAAAGTTCTTGTATCATGATTGAGACACAACCATGCCTACAAGACACTTAGTATTTATATCTTTTGTCCTCCTATTTTTTATTTTCTTTTTGGCTTGTAACTAGGGGTGGATATGCTGCATGGTTACACATTGACCATTGCAAAAGCTTTATATGGCCATGGGCACACTACTTGAACCATATTAATTTCCTTGTGCTGGTACTAATTTCATCACGATCTTAAAACTTCTAAAATTGGTGTAGGAAAAAAATATAAAAATGAATTGATCTGAACTTTATTTTTGTATTTTATCTGATTCATCTTGTATCTTATCCAATTCAAATGAATAATTATAAATCAATGTAATGTAGCGATTTGGGTGGGGGGGGGGGGGTGGAATTCATGAGCAGGTTTATTCTATATGGTAATATCAGTATATTTTTCAAGAGCAGCTAAGAAAGAAAATATAAATGTTCTTAGAAATTAGCTAAGCATATATAGAGCCATAGACTCGATATTTCTATATACATAACGTACTAATGGATTTGAACTTATGAGACTGATAAACATTGAAGAATTTGAAATCCTATAAAAATAATTCCTTACATTATTGATCATAATGGTTCCAATTTTTCCCTTAGGTCTGTTTTGTTTAACAGAAGACTTGGGATAAGGAAAGGGAAAAACCATGAACAGAAAAGAGTTCAAAATTTCTTAACATATGGAAAACCTCTGTTGTTAGAATTGTATGAAAAGATAAGTTTCCAGAATCCCAAATTAGTTGTTGTTAGTTGTTTTCGAAAGCTGAAGAGTCAGATTTTATCCAATAGGTATATTTTTCTCCATTGCTCTCTTTGTTTCTCTTCCTCGATCTCTCTATTTTTCTTCTTCGAAGTTCCGAAACTTTTTTTTTTGGTCAAACCAAAACCTTCTTCGCCGATCTCTCTATTTCTCTTCCTTATAACCCTGAAGCTTTTTTTTTTTTAGTGAAACTGAAGCCTTCTTCCCGATCTCTCTGTTTCTCTTCCTCGAAGCCCTCGCGAAGCTTTTTTTTTTGATTGGACCAAAGCTCTCTCTTATGTTTTTCTCGAAGCTTTGAAGCTGAGTGGGATGTGGTCCCCCTTTTTTTTTCATCAGACCTTTTCTCGAAGCCGAGTGGGCTGTGGACCTATGGTCTCGTTGCTTTCGCATGGTTCCATTGCTTTCGCATGGTTCCATTGCTTATTGTTCATTCACCTATGGCATAACCACTTAACTCAAAAAAAAAAAAAATGGTAAGATTAAATTTTTTTATTTTTTTGGAATAGTTTTTTTTAATAGTTTTTATTTTTAACAGAGATCGGCTTACATACTTTGTAGTGGGATTGTGTACTATTATTTTATTGAATAATGGCACTTAGAAGGAAAATTAAAGTTGTGGATCCAATTTGGAATCATTGTAAAAAAATTGAATATAGTAAAAGGGATGGTGGAAATCGATTACATCTTATATGCAATTTTGTAATAAGAGTTTTCGGGGAGGGTGAATAGAATGAAAAAATCATCTTTCAAGTATATGTAACAATATTTTTCCTTATGCTTAAATTCCTAAAGAAATTTAATTTTTTTTAAAAACTTATTAGGGGAGAAAGAAATAGAGAAAAAAAAATTGGTGATGATGTTGAGTACAAAGTAGATGAGCCAAATGCAAAAATAAGAAAGGACACTATGTATTCATTTGTGATGAAAGAAAGGGGAAATGTATCTAAACAACGGACAATGAATGAAATGGTTAAAAAAAAGAATCAGTAGTTAGGAATATTTGTAAATTTCTATATGGACATATATTAGCATTCAATTTGATCAAAAGCCCTTTATTTGCTCAAAGGATGAAATCTGTTGGTGAATATGGGAGGGGATTGAAACTCTGCTCTTATCATGAAGCTAGAGTTACTTTTTTGAAGAAAAAGATAGAAAGTGTTAATGAATATTTGATGAAATATAAAGATGAGTGGAAAAAGGGATGTTCAATCATGTTCGATGATTCTTATAAAAAAAAAATCATATTCGATGGTTGGACTGACCGAAAAAATCGATCTATTACTAATTTTCATATGAATAGTTCAAGTGGGATTATATTTCTCAAATTATTGGATACCTCTAATGTTAGTAAGGATTCAAATAAGTTGTTTGAATTACTTGACAACTTAGTAGAAGAGACTAGAGAGAAAAGTATAGTTCAAGTGGTGAGAGATAGTATCTTTGCTTATGTTGGTGCAGGTAGACTCTTAGAAGAAAAGAGAGCATTTTTTTGGTCTCTATGTGCAACCTATTGTTTAGATTTAATACTTAGTGATACTGAAAATATATTTTTTTTAATATACTTGGCAAGACGAGGCAAATTATAATTTACATTTACCATCACACTTAAGTTCTTAGTTTGCTTAGAAAATATTCTAAGAACAAAGAATTGACAAGATCGGTGATTACTAGATTTGCAACATCTTATCTCACTTTGAGAAGCATATTAGATAGGAAGATTACCCTAAGAGCTATGTTTGCTTCAGAGGAATGGGCAAGAAATACTTATGCATGCAAATTTGAAGCTAGAAAAATTCAAGAATTGTATTGAGTGATCATAGATTTTGAAAAGCTACAAAATATTATTTGAAGTGTATCCTTTAGTAAAAGTGTTGAAACTTATTGATAGAGATGCAAAATTGGCTATAGGTTATATTTATGAAGCAATAGATAGAGCAAAGAAATAAATTGACAAAAATTTCAATAATATTAAAAAGAGATATTATCAGATTTGGGAGATAATTGATATTCGTTGGGTGTTACAACTCCATAGACCACTCTATGCGGCAGTATATTATCTTAATCCCAAATAGGTCATATTTTTTTAAATTTATATTATTCTATTAATAAATTATATTATTTTTAATTTAAATTTATTTTTTGATTTTTGATCTTTATGTTTCAATATGATCCTAATTTTAATATCGATGCTAAAGTAAAAATTAGATTATTCAAAACAATTGAGAGGATGTATTCAGATATTGAGACAAGAGTCATCATTGATTTACAACTTGAAAAATTTAGGAAGGCTGAGGGTTTATATAGGATAGACATGACGGTATCGATCAAAAATAAAAAAACT
Source organism: Elaeis guineensis (assembly GCF_000442705.2). Lineage (NCBI taxonomy): Eukaryota > Viridiplantae > Streptophyta > Magnoliopsida > Arecales > Arecaceae > Elaeis > Elaeis guineensis. The sequence goes on from NC_026001.2 coordinate 18,858,317, forward strand.
AAATAATTATAATTTAAATTTTATAAATTTATTTTTATTTATATAATTTAAATTTAATTTATCTTATTTTATTTGTCGAGCTCTATGATGAGAGAGTTTTAGAGAACAGTGTAAAGAATTTTAAAAGCTTGCAATTCGAGTATTAAGTTTTACTTGTAGTGCCATCAGATGTGAAAGAAACTGGAGCATATTTGAGCATATTCATTCTAAAAAAAGAACCATTTGGCGCAACAAAGATTGAATGACTTGATGTTTGTCAAGTATAATATTCAACTTGAGATGAGAATAAAAAAAACAAAAAAGGGGGGAGATGTATGATCTGATATACTTATCAGATATGAAGTCGGATGATGAGTGGATAACCGAATAAGAAGAGCCATGCTTACTAGATGACGTGTCTTAGTTAGATGTAAATGAATGTTTTAATGTTGATGAGAGACCAAATAATAGGAAAAAAAAAAGAGGTATGCAAATTATTTTCTAATTCTTTTTTTTTAATTTTTAATTTTTTAAATAATTACATCATTTTCTTATTTGACTTTGTTGATTCTTAAAATATTTTTATTGGATCAAGGAACTTAAATATTGATGGTAAAGGTAAAGGAAAAAAAAATTATCGAGGAAGATGTTGAAGTAATAGAAGATGATGAAGATAATGAGGAAAAAGAGGAGGAAGACGAAGAGATGATTATGCTTGAAGATGATGATGATGATAACGGCAGCGGCGGCGATGACATTAGTCTTGGGGATGATTATGATAATTGAAGATTTTATTTTAATTTTTTTGAGTGAATAGTGAATTGGTAACACTTAATATTTATTTTTTATTTATGTTTTAGACTTAGTATTTTAAATTTACCTATATTTTTTGAGCGTTCATTGATTAATAGATGGGTATACATTTTGATTATGCTTTTATTTTAATATTTCTTAAGTTATTTTGTTATACAAATAATGCAATATTGACCATAAATTAATTCAGACCCATATCTCTTGCTATGGAGGCAAACATCTTTCCATTTAGATGATATGATCATCAAATTCATTATACAAAATAAGATATTATTATACTTTTTAATCATTTTTATAATATAAATTTTATTTTTATTCTAATATCTATCGTTTTATAAAAAACTAAATTTGTTACTGAATCTTACGATTCGAGTCACGATTTAAATTAAGATATGGACGATTCATGAGTCGAATCTCGATTTGATAACTATGTGGAAAATCCATTACTGTCTCTCTCTTTCTCTATATCCATCTATCTATCTATATCGTTCACAAAGTTTCACACCATCTAAACATATGGAAAATTCAATTTTCAATGAAAGCTTTTTTTGCTAGTGTTTTTTAGTGCAACCAAACAGACCTTCAAATAATGTCAGAATTCATAACTTGTGTTAAGAAAACAAGTCTAAGATTAAGGACAAAAAGTTATCCACCTAAATGGAAATTTTCCTAACCAATCAGTTTGCCACATGGATGATTTGTTATGAGCTTGGTGGAAGAGCGCATCCAATCCATTAGCAAATTCTGAGCTCATCTTTTCTTGTTTATTGAATTGTAGTTTTGCTTCTAAGAATACTCCACCTTGAACATCCACCACCATATACTTAGTGACCATGAGTTTGTAGGTGATGCATGCACCTTCTTGATGGTTGATTTATCCCATGGCTAATCAAATCCTTTGGGCCTTGAACTAATTGTTTGGGTTACCAAATCCATCCCCCCTCACCCAAAAAAGGCAAATATGTGTAAAACAAAACCTCTAATTTAGCTTCAAAGCAATTACAATAATACGCAAAGAAATAAGATAATAAGTCTTGCCTCTTGTTGGACAACTCATTTTATATGAAAACATCAAATTATTCTAATCAAAGAACAGTTTTTGATGATTATGGAGATTCTCACCTGCATCAATGACTCCATCTAGACACCAAATTTAAGGATTCTCAAAGTGACAGCTCTATAACTCTTTGGTATGTTCAACTACATCATGAAATTTTGGACTGGCTTGTTTTAAATTGCTTCTTGATTGGTGAATGTATTACAATGTTGGATCTACTCTGTTGATCAAATTCAAAGTCATTTTAAGACAGACTTCCGGTGTATACAAGCACGTTCCTGCGGACAAGCACTATTTCTCTTTGAATTCAACCAAAGGGGACTTTTGCAGAAAATATCCATTTTGTTCTTTTGTTTTTCTAGATGATTTGTTTTGGACATTACTGGTGTGATACCCAGCGGCCCAGCCCATTTGGATCTGGTCCAATTGATCAGCTCAAACACTAGAAAGGGCCCATATATATATATATATATATATATATATATATATATATATATATATATATATAGAGAGAGAGAGAGAGAGAGAGCGCCATGTCAGAATCAGATCGATCAAATTTGAATTTAGATTCGGATAGATTAAAACTTTAAATAGAGGTCGTACATTAATGATTCAAGTCATTAAATATGATCTATTACCTCAAAACTACTTGCACATAAAAAAATCTTATGATTCGAAGACCCTTATCTTTTAAATCAAGTAGTCAAAAATTGGACGATCTAAATAAAATTAAATTAGATATATTTTTTGATCACTTGATGTATACGCTCAGAGTCTTCAAATCATATGATTTTTGATGTATAAGTAATTTTGAGATAGTAGATTACATCCAATGGCTTGGATCATTGATGTAGAACCTCTACTATCTAATTTTGATCTAAATAGATTTGAGTCCAAATCTGATCGATCTTATTCGAGTCTGTCCCATATATAAATATATATATATATATATATAGAAGTCTTCTAATGGTAGTCTCCTTTCCTAATGACCCCGGATCGAAGTCAACTCAAAAAAGACTGTTCAAAGCTAGAAAGAACTATAGATTTCGCCTCCATTTAAAGGATCCCACCTCCCTCTTTGAGCTCGTTGACGATCAGCATGGATTCCACCGTTAATATCCTGGTGAAAGTCAAGTGAATGACTTGGATTTTTGCAAGATCTGGAACCTGGTTCATTTCTAAAATTGGGTAATCTCTATTTGCCTAATGTAATTTTGGACCCACAAATTGCTTTAGTTAGTTACTCTTTAGTGGGGGGTCCGTGCTATCTAACCTATTTCGTGTAAAGCTATGAGTCTGGTCCTTGATCTCGGCTCAACCATTGTAGTAAGCCTTATCCTAATTTTTAGAACCAACTTGCATCATTCAAATACTTTTCAAGTGGTGTTCATATGCTTCTTCTTGATCCTTATCATCATTAATCATTTTTCTACTACACCTAACATTCTTGGGAAGCTCTCTCCCTCTCCTGACCTGAATGACTGAATGCTATGTCTCTTAAACTCTTGCTTCTTTTATGGATAAAATAATGTGTTTAAACTTCATGTCATTGATGGTTGCCTCACTGTAGAGGCTGTGGAGAGCCGGCTTAGAGAGCTTGCATCAGACTTGTCTCCTGACATACAAAAGGTGAAGCCACTTCCCAACTTCTGGTCACCAAACTTAGTCTCTGCTTTTGGTAGTTAAGTTTGCTTTTGATCTACTACACAAAAGGTGAAGCCACTTCCCAACTTCTGGTCACCCAACTTAGTCTCTGCTTTTGGTAGGTAAGTTTGCTTTTGATCTACTACCTCACAAAGCACATGATATTTCAGGTGTGAATATGGATCGTAATTTCCTTCAATTTCATAAATGGTCCATTTAGATTTTGTTAATGATATTACACAAATGCTGTATCCCAAAGTTTTAATTAGAAGTAGAATGGTTTTGGATTGCTTGCGTTTCTTCTAACTACAAGACGACCATTACATCTAGCTAATTGTGCTTTAGTTGCATCTGCTGAAGTGCCAAATATGCCTAAAGAGTTAACAGCTTGTGTTTTTGTTTTCAACTTGAAAGATATTTGCAGTTCGGGCAATGCTATTTTTCTTCATGTTGCATTTCAGCTGCAAGATCTTAAAGGACTATCCCTCTCAGCTTATGCTGTATGTGGTACCAAAAGGTCCAAAACAGCTTCTAAAGATCCAGTGAATGTATGATGCTTTTTGTAGTCCTGTGGCAGCTAAGCCCTGAAAAGTTTTGCCTTTGTTTTTTCCCCTCTAAAATCCGATCGACATCTAATACATAACCAATGCTTAGAGTTTTAAATTGTTGCATTTGATGCTGTATGCTCACTTTGTGTTTATGCTCTTTCCTTCATCAAATATGCCTTGCTTTGCTCTTTCTTTATTTTATAGAAAGAAAAATGAGAAGTTGACTTTTCTCTTGAAAAAGCAAGATACTGAGTTGTTTACCATCTTCTTCTTTTTTTTTTTCTTATATTTTAGCTATTCGATCTATATACTTAGAATACCTTGGTTATGATTAATGTTGCCAAAGATATTGTATCCCACTGATCTCTCACCTTCAATATCAGGTCACTTACAAATAAGTTTGTCGCTTGTGTATCTTTAAAAGCAAATATGGATGATTAGATGTTTACATTTCATTCCACCAGTTACCACAAAGTTAAGTGGTGCATATGCTGAAAATCTGCTAGAGATATACTTTTACAGGCTACTGCATTGAGTGGACCAGTCCTATACATGTAATTTTATGTTGGTCCATACAAACCATATCACCCAACTTCAGCTTCACAGTAATCTGGTAGCTGGTTCATGTGATTTTGCTCATATAGCACTTGATGATCATGCAGTGTGTGATGTGTGATGTATGCCTAAACCACTACTTAAGAGGTCTTTTGCATCATAGATTTTTTTTTTTTTTTTTTTAAAGAAATGGTAAATATCATTTAAATCAGCCAAAACTAAGTTACAAGGAAAATTTGCAGATGGTTGAGAGAACAATGTTAAGAGAAAAACCGCAAACTTGGCACTGGGGACAACATGTGTAGGAGAAATATTTGAAATTTGAAAAAGAATAAAGTACTTCTACCAAAAGCTTAGAAAGAACTTGGGTGTTTAATAGATACCAAAATTACAGATTTGAAAAATATTTTTCATTCATTAATTCATTTTTTAAAATTTTAAAATAAGCATCAGGCAACAGGAATAATAATAATAATAATTAAATAATTCTTAATTGTTAAGTGCTGAATGAATAAATCATGAAAATTATAGAATTCATAGACCCCTAAAAGATTGCTATAAATTTAATTAATGAAAAGCAGCTTCGAGAACATTTTCTTTTACAAATACCTTGCAACAAAGCTTGATTTGCCAATAATAACCGTGAAAGGGATATTCTACCAAAGTCAAAGCTTTTTAGATTACTGGTAGAAGCATCATCTCAATGTAGCAATCAACTTTTTACACCACAAGCTAACAGATCGCACTGCATCAACTTTGTTTTTTTTTGGTGGAGATGTCACTACCATCCACTGAATTCTAATAACTTTCTGTGTCTCATTATTCATTATATTGTCTATTTTCTTCGGAACTTGCTTCGAAAAGGACATGATCATACCTTATGATTGCTCCGAAATTGATGCGTTTGAGTCCTGATGTGAAGATAGGTGAATTTGTTAGAAATTTAAGTGGAACAGGTTAGATTATCATCCAATATAACCTGCCTATGTAGGGTTACTTTTTTGGGACTATGAGTCATAGCATGTATGACAAATATGAGATATTGTTTGAATGGAAATCTTTCACAAAGCCAGTATGATTTTAGTACATCATAGTACTTACTACTCTCAAATTCAACCATGGCTACTACCAAGTTACGTGCATGTAATCTCTCCCGTTGTACATGCATTTACTACTTTCTCCATGCTCTCCGGCCTATGCTTAAGGATTTTATCATAGGAAATGCCACAAGCTGCTATTCAGTCAAATGAAAACTTTCCTTGTATCAATATTGTCATGCCTTCGACCCAAGATTTTAAACCGAGATCATGGCAACTGCCACATATTTATGAAGATCTCTCCCCACAAACATGCAAAGTATTTTAAACAGATATCAATATGTTATAGTGGTATTTATAAAAAATTTAAATTTATTAACCAAACCAAACAATATCCAAATTCAAATGTCTTGCATCAAATGAAGTTTCACTAAAAATAACAAAAATAAATCTAAATTCAACAAAATTGATAGTGCCAATCTACCTCTAAAATTTTCTTCCAAAAATGCCCATATTCATAATCAATTATCTGAGTCTGAAAAATTTTTAAAAAAAATGATGAGCTTGATAGCTCAGTAAGTAATGAATATCTCTACTAGACATTCCAAATATTATCATATAAAAGAGATGATGTTCGAAAATAAATACGATAAAAATATATATTTCATACTGATTCAATGCAAATAATATATACATAATCATAAATCTGATTTGAAACAAAGCACATATAACTTAAAAGTCTTAACTACGACCATACTAATCCCCATGGCAAGACCCAGAATAGAGTGTCAATATATAACTCCCATTGGCAGAATTCCAAAATCAATGTACAATCCTCATTGGCAGGATCCAAAAATCAATACACCATCCCCATTGGTAGGGTCCAGAATCTAATATACAATTCTCATTGGCAGAGTCCAGAGTCTAATTCATAATTTCCATTGGTAGGGTCCAGAGCATAGTTAGGTTGAGAGCATAAAATCTGATCTATATCAAAGTATTTTTGCAACATAACATATAGATATCATAATTTTACTGAACATATATATATTCTATAATAAATCAATAAATCACGATATTTCAAAAATCACTTTTCATTCAAAACATAGTTTCATAAATCATTCATAATTCAAAGAAACTGATTATTTACTTTTAAAATAATTATGAAATATATCGAGAAGATAGTTCATTACTTATTTTTCATAGAATATTAAAAGAACATATCAATTAGCTTTGAGGAGATTCTTCAAAATCTATTATTTAAAATTATATTTTTATTTTAATTCTAATTCATAACTAAATCAAAATAAAATTTTAAATCAAAATTTTACTTAAAATAATACTGAAAATTGGGTGTGTTTTTCAAATTAGATTTCTAGGTATAAAATCAAACTAATCATGGGTCTCTAGTTTCACAGATCCAAGAAAAGAAAGAGAAAAATATTAAAGAAAGAGAACAATCTAGAAAGGAAAAGTAAAACTTCTAGAGAGAGAAAGGTAGGATTCAAATTCAGAGCAGTGAGAGAGGAAAGAGAGAGAATCTTTCTCTCTTATTTTTTTTTGCTTCACAGAACAAAGGACTTACATCCTCTTCTTCCTTTCTTCTTCAATGGAACAAGGGCATCTTTTTCCCCTTATTCCCGATGCCAAGGAGGTTCTCCTCTTGACTGGCAATGCTCGCGGCCGGAGGAACAAGCCACGGTGGTGACCATCGGTGCAAGGCTGATGATCGGCTACGGCAACCAACGGAAGAAAATCAAACACAAATGGGAAAAATAGGGGATCCTGAAATCAGATTTTTTTCAAGAGATTTTTAGCGGCAAATTTAGCAAACATTCTAGCTTAAACCTATGGAAGAATGAAGGGAAGATGATTAAAAGATTTATCTGATTTTTGAATGGAATTTGATCTTATTCTTAATAGCCAAAACAAAAATAATTCATTGAAAAAATAAAAATAAAAGAGGAAAAAATAGAAGGATCAAACGATGATTTTTGGTGAGAAAAACTAAGGGATTGAGGCATGTAAATAGTCCTCTAATAGGGAGGATTTAGAGATTGATTTGAGCTCTATTTTCTAATGGTTTTATGATTAGATCTTTGGTTGGAGAAGAACTCCTGAAGGAGTTCTTCCATGAAATTACTAGCTCTCACACGTATTTCCAGCACGTGCGATGCATGTGCTGGCTATTTATCTTCTTTTACTTTTTTTTTGTGAATTTTCTTTGGTGCTTTAAGATTTATGTTTTAGGTAGGGTTTAGGTATTACATTCTTATCTCCTAAAAAAAAATTCATGCTCAAAATTTTTTTTGCTTAAGTCCTAAAAAATTAGGATAAATTTTATCTTAAGTCATAGTCATCTTCTAATTCCAAAATCAAAATTTTCATCATAATATCCTACAAACCAAATTTTTATTTTGATTTTCTTAAAATAATTCAGACCACTATACTTTCACTGCATATTCTGATTCAAATTCATCAACTCAGTTATATCAAATTTAAGTTTCTAAGTTTATGTCATAGCCGATATAAGTTATTATCCCAATATCCCTAGTGTCTACCCATCTACTTATTTTTGATTTCGTGTCATTACTTATCCACTTATGCTCTAATAAGTGGATAAGTTGTTCTGATATCATATAAATTGTCAAGCTTTCAATTAGAGATTTTGAGCCGAGATCTTGGCAACTACCGCATACTTATAAAGAACTCTCTCCATAAGTATACAAGACATTTCAAACAGATATCAATGTATTATAGTGGTATTAATAAAAAATTTAAATTTATTAACTAAACCAAATGGTATCCAAATTTAAATATCTTACATCAAATAAAGTTTTACTAAAAAAAAAAAAAAAAATCTAAATTCAACGAACTTGATAATGCCAATCTCACCTCTAAAACTCTCTCCCAAAAATACCCATGTTCGTAATCAATTATCTAAATCTGAAAAATAAAAAAAAGATGATGAGCTTGATAGTCCAGTAAGTAATAAATGTCTCAACTAGATATTTCAGATATTATCATAAAATATAATATTTAAAAATAAATAAAATAAGAACATATATTTTATGCTAATTCAGTACAAATCAAATCCTTTCAAATATTTATGTATATATACAATCACAAATCTAATTCGAAACAAAGCATATATAACTCAATAGTCTTATCACGACCATATTTATCCCTATGGCAGGACTAAGAACAGAGTGCCAACATATAACCCTCATTGGTAGGATCCAAAATCTAATGCACAATCTCTATTGGCAGGGTCTAGAGTCCAATGCACAATTCCTATTGGCAAGATTCAAAGTCCAATGTACAATCTCCATTGGTAGGGTTTAGAATATAGTTAGGTTGAGCACATAAAATCTGATCTATATCAAAATACTTTTGCAACATAACATATAGATATCTTAATTTCACTAAATATCTGTATATTCTGTAATAAATCAATAAATTATGATATTTCAAAAATCACTTTTCATTCAAAATATAGTTTCGTAAATCATGTATAATTCAAAAAAATTAATTATTTACTTTCAAAATAATTATGAAATATCTTGAGAAGATGGTTTATTATTTATTTTTCACAGAATATTGAACGAATAGATTGATTAGTCTTGAGAAGATTCTTCAGAACATATTATTTAAAATTATATTTTGATATTAATTTTAATTCATAACTAAATCAAAATAAAATCTCAAATCAAAACCTCACTTAAAATCAGATCGAAAATTACGAGTATTTTTCGAATTAGATTTCTAGGGTAAGATCAAACTAATCATGAAAAATAGATCTCCAGTTTCAGAGATCCAAGAAAGAGAGAGAAAAATATTAAAGAGAGAGAGAACAATCTAGAGAGAGAAAACAAAACTTTTAGAGAGAGAAAGGTAGAATTCAAATTCAGAGTAGGAAGAGAGGGAAGAGAGAGAATCTCTTGCTTTTAATTTTTTTTTTCTCTTCATGGAACAGAGGACTTATGTCCTCTTCTTCCTTTCTTCTTCAACAGAATAGGGGGATCTTCTTCCTCTTGTTCCAGGCACCAAGGGGGTCCTCCTCCAGATTGGCAACACTCGTGGTTGGAGGAGCAAGCCACAACAATGATCATCGGTGCAAGCCCGACGATCAGCGATGGCAACCGATGGTGGAAAATCAAAAACAGATGGAAAAAATAGGGGATCTTGAAATCATATTTTTTTTAAGAGATTTTCGATAGCAAATTTAGCAAAAATTCCAGCTTAAAACATATGGAAGAATGAAGAGAAGATGATTAAAAGATTTACGTAATTTTTGGATGGGATTTGATCTTATTCTTGATGGTCAAAACAAAAATAATCCATCGAAAAAATAGAAATAAAAGAGGAAAAAATAGAAAGATTAAACGGTGATTTTTGGTGAGAAAAACTAAGAGATTGAAGTCTTTAAATAGACCTCTAATAGGGAGAATTTAGAATTTGATTGGAGCTCTATTTTCTAATGGTTTTGTGATTAGATCTTTAGTCAGAGAAGAACTCCTTCGGGAGTTCTTCCATAAAATTTCCAGCTCTCCCACATATTTCCAGCAGGTGCAACGCACGTGCTAGCTATTTCTCTTCTTTTCTTTTTTTTGTGGGTTTTTCTTTGGTGCTTTAAAATTTTTCCTTTAGGTAGGGTTGGGGTATTATAAATACAGTTCTGGAATGGTAAATCTTTGATTCTATCCAACCTTCGGATGCCACATTGGTCGGTGGAAATCTTTACATCATTGAGGAGATGGCTTCTAGCATTGATCTTCCAAACTCCATATTTTATAGAAGATTTTTTATTATTAACAAACGTGAGAGATGTGATCTCTGGTATGGACAAATAATGTGTTGGCAAGACTTTATTGTTCAATAGCTAAAAAGCTCCTGAAATATGTTACAATTATAACATTGGATTGAAGTGTTCTAATTAAGGGGCCACTGCTATTCATGTAACTTTGAGTTGGTGCAAATCACCCTAATTTAGTTTCAGCATGATCTAACAACTTTTTCACATACTTTTACTTGTATAGCATATTTGTGTAACATTTGACGATCATTCAATATCGCATAATTAGAAAAGTCTCTTGCACCATAAAGTAGATCTTTTTTTCTTTTTTGTCATCATCAGTGGAGCATATCGTTGAGTTGAACCATATACTTACAAGATACTTCTGGAATTCAGTCAGCAAAACTACTAATGTTGTAAGGAAAAATCAAAGAAATTTAGGAAATTAGTTACCAGTTCGGTGTCCGAGAACAATATGGATATGGGCAAAGATGTGACCATTTATAAAGGAAAAAGGAAAAAAAAGAAAAATTCAAAGTTTTTACCAAAATCCAGAGAATTTAGATAACAAATAACTACTAAAACAATGACTTAAAAAAAATCAAAAAATAGTTGATACATCATAAATTTTTTTATTTCAAAATAAGAATATGTTACGAAGAATCCTTCTAAAAAAAGAGTTTTATTAAATCGAGAATTATTTTAAATAAAAATTTTTGATAAACTTTGTGTTTATCTAACCTATATGATAAAGATAAGAGTTGTAAATTGATTTATCTAGAGCCTAATTGGATCCGTCCGTTGATCTAAAAAGTAGAAAAGGAAAAGACTTGGAAGCATGCCAGATATATATGGTCCAAAAATAAATTCTCGACCCTAATGCTAATGTTATCAGAATTTCTATCCCAAAATATGACCAAGATATCTTCTCTTGGAGCACAATCATAGAGAGGGCTGACAATTCTTCTCTAATACTCAGGAATAAAATGAAAAAAAGAAGTAATGAAAAGAGAGAGAGTTTGCATAGGCTAAGACTCTTGGAGAAAGAGTGAAAGATATCGCTGATTTTTTTTGGATACCCCACAGGCTAGGATTTGTGGTCTTTTATAGATTGTGAGTAGATATCTATAGATAGCCATTTGATTGGCGGACCACTAAGGAAGGCGATCAATCAAGCAAAATATGACTGCTTGAGATAAACGATCATTTGATCATTTAACCACAAAGGACAGCAACTAATCAACAAACAAATATGATAAAATATAAAATATGATGAAATAAAAAATAGTAAAAAAACAAAAAAATAAAAAATGATAAAAAATAAAATATTAAAATATCAGTAACCATCGCACGTGTGCATCACAAAGTCGAGATGTGCTGTCGCACGGGTGTGAAATATAAAATCCACACCTCCCTAAAGCCCTTCAAGCAAAGATGGGCAAAGAAAGTTTATAAATGCAAAGATAGATTTGTCATTTTCAACGTAAGACTGAAAACTTTACAAAGCTTTAGGGGTTTAGGAGGGAAGAAAAATTTTAAATTTTTTTCTCCAAAATTTTAATAATCTCTCTTAAAACTTAATATTTTAAAATAAATAATAATGATTATTTTAAATCAAATAATTAAAATTTTATTATTGAGTATTTATACTATGCAATGGGTGAAGTATTTAACCTCACTTAGTAGTTTTCATCTGAAAGAATCAGAATGAATCAAGTCTTGAACTACGGTCCTTTGATTTAGACTTTAACTATTACATATATAGTACAGAAGGATCTGTTGCAAGATTGCATGTTATTGGGCATGCATAAGTATCTTGTTGTTCATGAGAGCACCTAGGATTTATCCATTTTCTCTAGCCGTGGTCATATACAGAAGCTCTCATACATATGAGTCCTCTAAAGATGTGTGTAGAGTCACATCTCAAAGAGAATACATCTTAGATCTCATTCAAAGCTTTGCTTTTCCTTAACATCTATATAGGAGCACTAATCACTATAGAAATGGTGTAGATTAATCACTTTTATATATATATGTATGTGTGTGTGGCCCACCCCTATCTAGCCAATTAACTTGTTATTACTATATTGAATCTCCTTTAAGGGGTCTCCTATCATAGAGATTGGATTCCTATTGCTGGAAGGCTCATTAAAGATGGAGTCCCATCCCCTTTGATAACTCTAGAACATTAGTCCTATTTAAGTCTTTTCCAAGATAACTGACAAGATTATTATTAGTTTTTATATAAGATAAAGAAATAATGCCATGGATTTTTTTGATTTTTTACAATCTTTTGTTTTACTTTTATATGTCTGCTTATCTTTTGCAAGAATCAATTTCAACTTTAAAATCACAATGGATCAAAATATGAGGAATAGAAGATGAAGTTAATGTAATTTCAGACAATAGATCTTTAAACCATTCTGCTTCAAAGCAGATAGAATCAAGAGCAATAAGTTCAACTTTCATTGTACTTCTAGCTAGTATGGTTAGTTTGGCTGATTTCTAAAAAATAGTACATGACAAAGAAGGAATATATAGCTAGAGGTGGAATTAACATTAAATGAGTCAAAAATCTAATTGACATCACTATATCCTTCCAATACAGCTAGATAGCCAAAAAATTTAAGACAATATGAAATAGAACCTAGAAAATACATAAAGACTCTTTCAAGAGCAATCTAATGAATCCTACTAGGATTACTAGTATGTCAACTAAATCTAGAAATAGAATGAGCAATATCAAGTCGAGTTCGATTGGAGAAATACATGAGAGATCCAATGATTTGAGTATATCTTTCTTGATTTACAGATTTATAAAAGTTCTTCAAGAGTTGGATAGAAGGACCAAATGATATAGAAATAGGAGAAAAATCAGAATAACTAAATTTATCTATCAACAATTAAGTATAATGAGATTGAGATAGAGATATAAAATCAAAGGATTAAATGATTTTTATGCCAAGAATTAGTTGGCTTCACCTAAATCTTTTATATCAAAATAATGGGAGAAAAATTTCTTAACATTATTAATTAGATCAAAGTCAGAAGATAGTATCAGAATATCATCAATATAAAGGTAAAGAAGAACATATCGATCATCAAATTTTTTATGATAAAGATAATTATATATCAAATTCATTAATTTGAAAATTATAAGAAAGAATGATACTATGAAACTTCTCGTGCTATTATTTATGTGCTTGCTTTAGCCCATAGAAAAATCTAATAAGCTTACACACTTTATGCTCTTGTTCTGGCACTACGAAGCCTTCAGGTTGAGTTATATAGATTTTCTCGTCAAGATCTCCATGGAAAAAAGATAGTCTTCACATCCATTTGATGCACAAAGAGTTTATGGATGGAAGCAAGACTAAGAAGGACATGGATAGTGGCAATGCTAGCAATAGATGCATAAGTATCAAAAAAATCAATAGCAGCTTTCTGTCCAAAATCTTAGACTGCAAGCCATGCCTCACACTTTTCCACTGATTCATCCACATTAAGTTTCTTTCTAAAGGTCAAGTAAAAGGTAAATCAGTAAGGATTCAAGTATTGTTTTCAATAATGGATTCAATATCACCATTAAGTGCCTCCTTTTAGAAAGAAGCATCAGAAGATCTTATAGCTTTTCGGTAGGAGGTAGGTATATCCTAAACTAAAAAGGTAAAGAAACCTTTATCCAGAATCTTTTCGATCCTTACCCTCTTGCTCTTTCTAGGTGATTTATGTCACAAATTGACATAAAAAGTATCAATTAATATCTAAATTATCTAACTTTATTAAGAAATTGATACTTGTTATTATATTTTGCAGAAGAAGAGATCATCAATAGAAAGAACAAGGAAAGAAGATTCCAACGGCGTAAATTTTATGCAAAACGGAGTTAAATTGACCCAGGAATTGAAGAATGAAGAAAGAAGACTCAATTGGATCAAACCCGAGTCAAATCAGATCAAAATTGATCAAAAATCAACTGATTTGGTGATCTGATTAGCCGCCTGGTCCACAGCAACAGGCGCGTGGACCATGGACCCATCGGCGCACCATAAACCCCCCTAACAACTCTCTAAAATCTCTTAGTCCCACATCGAAAGTTTTGAAAACCTTATAACCCCCAAATGCCTATAAAAAGCCCCCTAAGGCCCTTGTTTTAGGTATTCTTCCTTCCGATCAAGCTTGTAACCCTAGATAGTGGGGTTTTTAGCTCTCTTTTCAAGCCTCGAGCTTTGAGGCTTTTGTAATAATTTTTTTTTATATATATAAAATCTTATTTTTATGCAATTTCATCTCTTTACATTATGCAATTTATTTTTCTTGCAATAAGGATAGTTTAATTTATGCAATTTAATTTTATGCAATTAGGTTAGTTTAAATTATGCAGTTTAAATTTATGCAATTAGGATAGTTTAATTTATAAAATTAGGGTAGTTTATTTTTCTGCATTTAAATTTTGCAAGTAGATTTAGATCATGTCTAGCTAAGCATCCCTTCTAAGGTTTGCGATGAAGCTAGATCATGAGTAGGGATTTTACATAGGGTTCTTTCTTTTTCTTAGGGTTTCTTTTTCTTCCTCTTTTGCCAAGAATTTTTGATGAACTACAGTTGGGTCAGAGTCCCTTCATAGTTCATGCTTGATTCAGTGCATAGGAGGAGAAAACCCTAAGGGATCCTAGTTACTACTCCCCTGTAAAGAATCTTGATGGGTTATCGTTGGGCCTTAGTCCCTTCATAATCTATGCTTGGGAAAGACAAGAGGAGTAGTCGTTAGGATCAATAAGAAAAATTCTAGGTAGAATTCCCTAATCTAGATCTAGTGGATTCAAAAACCCTAGATCCTTAGTCTTATTGTCCTTAGCAAACAACTTTCGACTTTCGATTTTTGTTAAAGCTCGCTTGAGCATAGATTTGAAAATCATTTTTTAAAACCAAGTCTCTGTGGGATCGACCCGTACTCGCTGGTCGTGCTACTCTGCACACCGTGCGCTTGCGGTTTTATTTATAAATTTTAAGATTTGCACATCAAGTTTTTGGCGTCGTTGCCGGGGATTTGGCGTTTTAAATTATTTTCAAATATTTGTTCTTCGTGCGTTATAACTCTCTTTTTTTTTTCTTTAGGTTTCTATATTTAGTTGGTGATTGCTGGAAAACTCAGGTACGCTTCTAATTTCTCTTTTATTATTTTTAGTTAATTACTTTTGCTTTTAGACCTAATCATTTGAATTTACTTAATCACAAAAAAAAAAAAATATAAAACAAAACAAAAGACATTTCATAATCGTGAAGTAAAATATCAAAATAAAAAAAAAAAATTTTAAATTAAAATCTTTTACATTCTTGGTCATCTTGTTTATTTGTATTTGCATTTTCATAATTAATCTAAGGGCATCAACCCATTAACAAGATAAGGTGGGGATTTCATTACCCTTCCTTAGCCCAAAAACCATCTCCATCATATTGCATTACCTAGACTTTTAATCTTAAAATCAATTAGACGTCAACCTTAAGGAATTCGAGCTCAATAGGACAAGGAACCCTAAGAGTTCTACCAAGTTTGAGTTGTTTGATTAGTTGGTGTCTAGGCAAGTCCCTGAGGGTGGTTTGTTAAATTGGTTCAATTGCTGGCCTGGCCAACTCGTTTGGTGTCTAGAAAGGCAACGATGAGTGAACCTCCCACCTCTTATACTTACCTGGCTAACTAGTTGATCAATCTCCACTTGGAAGGTTTGAAGGGTCATCTTGGAACAGTTAGGAGCTGTCTAGATTTAGGTTAACCCTAGGATAGATTGAGTTTAATTTATTGATTCACTTGTTTGAAAAAAAAAAAAATTTAAAATTTAAATTAATTTGGTTACTTTTCTTTAGATTTAGGACTCCTTAGGATCTTCTCTTTAGAACTTTTTCTCTTTTCTTTCTTTTCCTTATACATAAAAATTTTATTAAAAAAAAAAAAAATTGTATAAACATCGAGAACCGTACACTTCGTGTGTGGAGAAGAGTGTCAGGTCGTCTAGTTAGAATTGAGTCAATTCCTGTTGTTCCAATGGCTGAACCAATCCAACCCATGACCCTTAAAGATTTGTGTTATCCAGTTGGCTCCATCCAACCATCTTGTATCAGGTTGCCACAACCCACAGCTAACAATTTTGAAATCAAACCTCAAATCATAAATATGCTTCCAAAATTCACAGGATTAGAGGATGCTTATATATTTATTAGAGAATTTGAGGAGGTATGTGCAACCATGAAACTGCAATTAACAGAGGATGAGGTCAAACTTAGATTAATCAACTTTGCCCTTAAGGACAATGCTAAAAAGTGGCTTTATAGTCTGCCAAACTATTCTGTCACTACCTGGGAGGGCTTTGTGAGAACATTTTTAAAAAAATATTTCCCCCATCATAAAACAGCTAGGATTAGGAATGAAATAAATCAATTTTACCAACTAGCTGGTGAATCATTTTGGAAGTACTTTGATCGTTTCAAGAATCTTTTGACCCAATGCCCACACCATGGAATAGAAACTTGGAGACTATGCCAGATCATCTATGAGGGGTTAGATTCAAACTCAAGAACCATGCTAGAGTCCATGTGCCAAGGCCAATTTATGGACAAAGAAACTACTGAAGCTTGGCAATTCTTAGAAGACCTAGCCGAGAAAAATTTACAGTGGGAAACAACTAGGGAACCTGATAAAGCTACACCTTCAAGAGGAGGAATGCATCAAATTCAACCAACCCTAGCATCAGAGGCCAAGATTGCAACCTTAACACGTAGATTGGAAGCCTTAGAATTACAGAGACCAGCCAATGTAAATCAAATATCTGCACCCATGTGTAAAGGGTGCAATGCACCAGACCATGTCTTAGAAGAATGTTCCTACTCGAATGAGTGTGCACAGGTGAATGCCACCTATCAAGGACCATTGAACAATCCTTATGCACCCACATATAACCCAGGTTGGAGGAATCACCCGAATTTCTCATGGTCCCAGAATCCTAATGTAGGCAATCCAAATTTCAATCAGCAAAATCTAAGGTCCAACCCAGTAATGAACAACCCGTCAGGCTTCCATGATAATGACAAGAAAATTACCTCTTTAGAGAAAAGCCTAGAAGCCATGATGAAGACACATACCAGCTTTATGCAAACCACGGGTCAACTCATAAATAATAACACCCAAGCTATAGCCCGTCTGGAAATGCAAGTAAGTCAGCTGGCTTCGACCATTAGTGAACGAGAACATGGTAGGTTACCTAGCCAACCTGAGCCAAATCCTAGGAACCAAAATGATCCACGACCCCAACAAGGAAACCAAGTTAATGGTGTAAATGCCATTCATACCTTAAGATCAGGAAAACAAATAGACAATAAGGTAGTTGCACTTGATGATATAGATGACTCATCTGCCGAGTCACCTTCTAAAACTACTACCTTTCAACCTCAAGCACCAGAAACTGAAAATTCACCTAGTCCAGTACTTAAAAGTCCTAGAGCTCCTTTTCCAAACAGACTGAAATCCAATAAATCTGAACATTTAGATAAAATTTTAGAGGTATTTAAACAAGTCCAAGTTAATATTCCTCTTTTAGATATAATCCATCAGGTTCCAACTTATGCCAAATTTTTAAAAGATCTCTGCACTAGGAAAAGGACCACTAATGTACCAAAGAAAGCATTTTTGGCTGCAAGTGTCAGTTCATACCTATCTAGCCATGTGCCAATTAAATATAAGGACCCTGGAGCTCCAACAATTTCTTGTGTTATTGGAGAAACCAATATAAAAAAGGCCTTGCTAGATCTAGGAGCTAGTGTGAATATCCTTCCATATTCGGTGTATGAACAACTAGGATTAGAAAAACTTCAACCTACTGGGATCACATTACAGTTAGCCGATAGATCTCTCAGGATCCCTAAGGGAATGGTCGAGGATGTTCTGATAAAGGTTGAAAGTTTTATTTTTCCTGTAGATTTTATTGTTTTAGAGACTGAGCCAGTTGCGAATCCTAAAGGACATATACCTGTCATTTTAGGAAGACCATTCTTAGCTACGGCCAATGCTGAAATCAATTGTCGAAATGGTCTAATGAAGTTATCCTTTGGGAATATGACCATTGAGCTTAATGTTTTTAACTTAGAACAGGAATCCTCTTCTCATGCTGATGTCAATGTAGTCCAAGATGGTATTTATGAATCCATTGACATTAGTGATGATGAAGTCGACCTAGAGTCTAACCCCTGGTTAATCCATGAGTCTGAGAATGTCAATGAAATACTTAAAGAAAATCAGATTAATCAAGAATCGACACTTCCTACTGAACCAATCATTGAGATGGTGAAACCATCACCTAAACCATCGATAGAGGAAGCACCCATTTTAGAACTGAAACCCCTCCCAGAACATCTCAAGTATGCATATCTAGGACCCAAAGAAACTTTGCCTGTAATTATTGCATCAGACCTAGATCCCAAGCAAGAGGAGGAGTTAGTGTCAGTTCTAAAAGCAAATCAGGAAGCAATAGGTTGGACCATAGCAGATATCAAAGGAATAAGCCCTTCTATAGTTCAACATAGAATATACTTAGAGGAAGAGGCTAAACCAACAAGAGAAGCCCAAAGAAGGCTTAATCCAGTTATGAAGGATGTAGTTAAAAAGGAGATTCTGAAACTCCTAGATAGTGGAATAATTTATCCTATTTCTGATAGCTCTTGGGTAAGCCCAGTTCAAGTAGTACCCAAGAAATCTGGGGTAACAGTGGTCCAAAATGATGCAAACGAATTTATCCCAACTAGGACCCAAACAGGATGGAGGGTCTGTATAGAATATAGAAAGTTGAATGCTGCGACAAGGAAAGATCACTTTCCTTTGCCATTTATTGATCAAATGTTGGAAAGACTAGCCGGACAAGAGTTTTACTGTTTTCTTGATGGATACTCCGGTTACAACCAGATCCCCATAGCCGCTGAAGATCAAGAAAAGACTACATTCACCTGTCCATTTGGTACTTTTGCCTATAGACGAATGCCCTTTGGACTATGTAATGCACCGGCAACCTTTCAGAGATGCATGATCAGCATGTTTTCAGATATGATAGAACGATTTCTAGAAATTTTTATGGATGACTTTTCTGTTTTTGGTCTAACCTTCTCCGAGTGTCTGAATCACCTGCAATTAGTTCTAGAACGATGTAAGGAGAAGCACCTAGTTCTCAACTGGGAAAAATATCAGTTTATGGTCAAACAGGGAATAGTTCTTGGCCATGTCATTTCTAAAAAGGGGATTGAAGTGGACAAGGCCAAAATAGATCTAATTGCAAGTCTTCCACCACCTAAATCTGTGAAAGAAATACGTTCATTTTTAGGTCATGCTGGATTCTATAGAAGGTTTATTGCCAACTTTAGCAAAGTAGCACGTCCACTGACTAATCTTTTGGCAAAGGATACCAAATTTGAATTTACTCATGAGTGCTTGGAATCCTTTGAATTTCTAAAAAAATGCACTTGTATCAGCTCCAATCATTCATCCTCCTGTCTGGTCTGAACCATTTGAATTAATGTGTGATGCGTCCGATCATGTTGTGGGCGCAATCTTAGGTCAACGAATAAATAAGCTGCCTAGAGTGATATATTATGCAAGTAAAACCTTAAATGATGCGCAGCTTAACTACACCACAACTGAGAAGGAGTTCCTTGCCGTTGTCTTTGCTTTAGAGAAATTTAGATCTTATTTGGTTGGGACCCACACCATTGTTTACACCGATCACTCAGCCATTAGACATCTCCTAGCAAAGAAGGATGCCAAGGCACGTTTAATCAGATGGATTTTGCTCCTTCAAGAATTTGACCTAGAAATTAGGGACAAGAAAGGCACTGAGAACGTTGTAGCAGATCATTTGTCCCGAATTCCAGTTGCACCATCTAGTGAGCCACCCATCAATGAATCTTTTCCAGATGAGCAACTCATGTCTGTGTCTACTGAACCTTGGTTTGCTGATATTGTAAATTATTTAGCCATAGGCAAGATACCTTCTCATTGGACTAAGCAGGATAAATATAAATTCTTTGCCCAAGTGAAGTATTTCATTTGGGATGATCCTTATCTTTTTAAACAATTCCTGATCAAATTATTAGAAGGTGTATCCCAGATAACGAAGTCATGAATATTTTATCTTTTTGTCATGATCAAGCATGTGGGGGTCACTTCGCGTCTAAGAAAACTGCTGCTAAGGTTCTCCAATGTGGTTTTTATTGGCCCAATTTGTTTAAGGATGCTTATGAATATTGTAAAAGTTGTGCTCAATGTCAGAAAATGGGTCGAATCACCAAGCGACACATGATGCCACTCAACCCAATCTTGGTAGTTGAAGTTTTTGATGTTTGGGGAATCGATTTCATGGGACCATTTCCAAATTCCTTTGAAATAAATATATTCTAGTAGCAGTTGATTATGTTTCAAAGTGGGTAGAAGCAATTGCATGTAGAACACCCGATAGCAAAATGGTCATTAAGTTTCTTAAAGAAAATATTCTCTCCCGTTTCGGTATTCCTAGGGCAATCATTAGTGATCGGGGAACCCATTTTTGTAACCGACCTTTTGCAACATTGATGAAAAAGTATAATGTCACCCACAAATTGACCACACCATATCATCCTCAAACTAGTGGACAAGTTGAAGTGTCAAACCGACAAATCAAACAAATTCTGGAAAAAACTGTTAGTGCCAATAGAAAGGATTGGTCTTTGAAATTAATTGATGCACTTTGGGCATACCGAACCGCTTTCAAGACCAATCTAGGAATGTCTCCTTATAGGATTGTGTTTGGTAAACCATGTCACTTGCCTATTGAGATAGAACACAAAGCCATGTGGGCCATCAACAACTAAATACAAATTTGAACGACGCTGGAAACCATAGGAAGCTTCAGTTGAATGAATTAGAAGAGAAAGAATGAAGCCTATGAAAATGCAAAGATATCAAGGAAC